>NC_064642.1:283085453-283385453 GCF_023864345.2 Schistocerca serialis cubense
TCGTCGTATCTAATACCACTGATGAGGCTAGGTTCGAGTTCAGTTGCAGATGCGTTTTGTGCCTCTTCTCCATATTCAACTAGTCATTAACGTTGGTTATCATTTCCTCGCGCCCCTCGCTCTGGGTTTGGTCCAGGAATCTGTTTCCTCAGCCTGACCTCCATTTCCGTTTCCTCCGTTGTTCAGTCGCGCACATCTTCCATTGTCATTGAAACGATCCATGGTTTCACCATCCGTTGTTTTGTGGTCTGTAGCCTTCAGTCCTCCTTCCATTACAGCCTCTGTTGCGTAGTACATAACTATTGCGATTCCCATTCCAGTCTCTTCGTTGTTCAGCTTCATTAATCCCGAAATTTCCCATCCTTGAATGGTTTCCGTAAGGCGTTCCATTTCGCACATTTCCGTTCCTGTTATTATAATTTTTATGTTGTGGAGCGACATAGAACCTGAGACGTATCTGTCAGAGTTTTTTTTTTTTTTTTTTTTTTTTTTTTTTTGTATTCCTTGATATTCTGTGTTCGGAATGCGTACTCTAATTTGTAAAGAGTGTTACGGAAAATACGAAGCTCCACATTACACTTGCCAGCTAATACTTGTTGATATGCTGACGGAAGTTTGACGCAACAGTGACGTATGATTTCACCGATAGAGCATGGTACGTCAAGATGCTGGTTCTTGTCAATCATTGCTTCAAGGAACTTGACAGGGATGTTGCAGCCCGAACCCTCGAAATCTTTGGCAACAACCACGCCGTACTTTATGCGCTATTGCGTCTCCTTGGACCAATAGATATTTAGGAAGCTGTCCTTGAACTCCTGGTAACTTCTACACGACGCTGATATCCTGTGCATGTTCTCCGCAACTGAACCTTGTAAGCATCCGCAAATAAAGTCGAATTTGTATTTTAAAGGCCAATTTGGAGGTAAAGAGAGGACAAATTGTGATATCCAAGTGCACGGGTGAGTAACGTTACCCTTATCTTGGAAAGTTTCAAGTTTTCGGACTAGTAAGAAGTATTGAAAATCAAATGGCGTTTCGTCGACAGCTTCCATCCTAAGGAAAATATCAGTCCTTTGGATGTCCTCGTTCGACGTCCACTCGTCTGTGCTGCCTCCACCGCTTCGTGAAAATGCAACGTTTATATCACCATGTCCTCTCATCACTGCTAAGGTAATGCAGTTATTTGTGCCGTCCGAAGTTGTTTCTGGTCCTCTTACGTTCGCGCTTGGCCGTATTTGAAATTGTTTCCTTATCGCCTCTTCCAGTTTCTTCTCCATACAGGTGTTGATAGCTTCCTGTAGAGATCTGAACGAAAGAAGAGTCCGGACCTTTTCAGTCTCGCTCATTGGAGTTGCAGTTGTCACGTCGAAACCAGTCCCTAACCTAAGGGGCTCCGGAAAGGCTCAAAATCATGAAAAGTTCAATTTTTACTTTTTTGCGTTTTCTGAATCTGCAGACTATTACCTTTTAATAGATATATAATTTATTCAATTCCGAAGACTACAACTATTTTTAAATTTTTTTTAAAATGTGTTCTACATGGGCGTGACCCACTGTGGCGCTGTTAAACTGCTGTCAAATGGTGTTATTATTAACGTCCGTGTTCATCAGGTACATTTTAATGATGTGAGATAAAGTATGTGTTGTGGCTAACCTGTGATGGTTCAATATATATCGCTGGTGTGATTGTCGATTGTTTCATGTTTATTTACTCTGTCGTTATCTCGAAAATATTCGTAATTAATTCTGTTTCTTGAGTCTCTGTTTTGTTGAAGTATAATAATGAGTAAAACTAAAGTTATTAGAAATCCTCTGAAGGCTTTTAATAAAAGGAGAAATGTTGGAAAGCCAAAGGTATGTGTTATTATTGTAAACAATAAAGACGATAACCAAGCGAGTGAACCTAACCTCTCAAGTACACCTGCCCATAGCAGTCAAAGTGGGAAAGAAAATACTTCACAGAAGAAGCTTGGTTCAATGAGTGAAAAATATGAATGTTTTATGGGCGAATCGGATGTGAATGAAATATTTGATATGTCGGTTCTCAAAGGAATTTTTTCAAACTGTGTAAGATGTATTCATTGTAGTGAAGTTGGTCTGGAACTCTCCATAATAAAGCACGTAGGACTTGCTAGTGAAATACAACTGAAATGTGATAAGTGTTCATACATGACCACCTTTTGGAACAGTGTTGCAGTAACTGCAACTGAAGAAAATGGTAGCAAAATCTACGAACACAACAACGAGCGATGCTTGCTTTAGACAAGGAACGCCTTCGGGCTGCAGACAGGGCTGTAAAGAGTCTAGAAATACAAGCAAGAGTAAACAGGAGGAGGAACAAGAGGAAGCTGGAGGAGGAGTTTGCAGAGGATGAAGATAATCCATCCTATGGACCTGGAATGCACTAAAAAGTTAATCCAATCTTTGTCGCTCGATTCCCAAAACTTTTATTTTCTCATACTAATTACATGTTTTCTAAGGATCTTCCAAACATATTTGTTTCAAACTTTCAGTAAATGTTACACAGTACCTTCTGCATAATTTAACACAGCCTTTTTCCAAAAAAACTGTATATTTTTGAATATATAAATAAAAAATTGCAAACAAATGTTGTGAATTTTCATTACAATTGAAAAAAAATCATCTTTAATAACTGAACTAAAATTTTGTAAAATTCCTGTGTTAAGTTGTAGCCCATATTCCAATAAATAATCTGTAAAAAGTTCAAGTTCCTACCTCAAATACTTTCTGAGGAAAGATGTAATTTATAAGCGATATTTTAACATTGCAAGTACATGGCGTTCCGGAGCCCCTTAAGCAGCTCAGACTCTAATTTATCCATGGCCGCTGTCGCATGAAGATCCATGGCTTCACGTATTTTCGTGTCGATGCGCTGCTCCGCGTCATTTTGCCGCTTTTCCACGCTTTGACCTTCTTGTTCAAATTGATCACCACCTCTCGTCCTTCCTGTTCTGTGCGTTTTCTCGTTATCAATGCTTCAGCTGCTACTCGTCTTGCGAAACTTGCTACCGTCTTGGCGCTCTCTGCCATCTGCTTAGCACCATGTGCAATCTTTAAACCTTTGATTGCTTCGGTGTTTACTTTACATAGGTTTTCCTGCAGTTTATTTGCCCAAGACTTGTGTTCCGCTCTCATCTAATTTACCTGAGCACCGATATTTGTTATGTCCGTCGTCGTCCCATTAATTTTCTCCTCCATTCCTTTTAATCCATCAAATTTCTTCTCCAGTCCCATTAAAAATACCACAAGATTGAAGTCCTCTTCAGTCCTCTTCCTTTCCCTGAGTATAATCGACCCAATTCATAGTTGATTTGTGCGTTGTTGTTTCCGCATCATTGCTTTCTGATACTGCTCTGTCTTCTCTGTCCAGATTTCTAATAATCACCTCTGCTTCGACATTAGGTGGTACGTTGCTAACACCGTTCAACAGCAACGCCTCCCTACGTTCAAACTGTGCCTCCACCGTTTCATTGCGCTATTCCTCCATGATGTACACTACCTCTCGTTATCATTCAAACTGTTTATGAACAACAAACTTTAATTGTACGTGCAACACGAGAACAACCATATTATCTAACTTACAAGATACAAGCAGTACAATAAAATGGCGTCAAAAACAAAAATTGGCAAAGCAGTATGCAGTCCGAAACTACGACAATAGTACACTAGATCCAGAATCAAGAAACAACTAAATACAAAAAATACTATAGTAAAGACCTCAAAAATAGTATGATAATGCCGTTAGCAAACGACGAGAAGACGGTCGATAAATGACACAGAAGTCACTGACACAAGTGCACTGTAAATAAAGCAAATAAACACATAAATAACAAAAATGGTTCAAATGGCTCTGAGCACTATGGGAATTAACTTCTGAGGTCATCAGTCCCCTAGAACTTAGAACTACTTAAACCTAACTAACCTAAGGACATCACACACATCCATGCCCGAGGCAGGATTCGAACTTGCGACCGTAGCGGTCCCGCCGTTCCAGACTGTAGCGCCTAGAACCGCTCGGCCACTTCGGCCGGCCATAAACAACACAATCAGAGAACAACATATTATTGAACCATATTTTAACTAACATAATGTGGACCTGTTTGGCAAGGACGCTAAATGACAGCATCTCAGAAGTGCCAAGAACCTAGATCCTGGCAGCGGTCCGCCAATTGCAAGCTTCCGACTCTTTCAATTACAATCAAGACTTTAATAAAATGGCAAAGGGAATGTTAAGCAGAACAATGGGAGGAGTTGTGTTCTAAATAACAGCAGATTTATTCATTCTTAACATCAAATGACAGCAGAAGACTAAAGAGACGCCACACAACCATTTTTATCTGACAAACGCTTTCAATGATATGCTGTCTGTGGTTAAAAAGTGATCAGCTGGGGATAAACACACCACACTAACCAGAACTAATCACTTTATCTGACTTCACAAACGTGAATCCGTCGTATGGCCCAAAAACTACGCTACTATCAAGCATCTACACCCTACTACTCAATAAAGAAAAATATGGTTCCAAAGAACAGGGCGCTGAGAAGCGTATATTGAAGCCCTACGCCTTAGCAGCGAATACTTCACCATCCTGCATGTTAGGGTGGTATGACACGACGCGTTCGGCGACTGCAGTCACGGACAATGGCGATCTGCTATTAACGTCCCGCATCCAGAAGCATGCAAGCACGCGAGTCGCATTCGGCTGAGTCGGAACGCAGATACTTCCATATGGGCCTCTAAAACCCCGATGGATTCCAGTGTGCAGGTGGATGCATTTGTTGGTCTGCGAAACCGATCTGACTCCATGACATGACTGTGCATGATGGAATATGTCAAACGTTTAGACAGCCGACTTAAAACAAATAAATACACCCACCCATCACTCGTTGTGTTGGTGATGAAAGAAGCAGTACCTCTGATAGTTCAGGTGGACTGGCACAGGCTATAAATGGCACAATAGCAAAGGACACAAGTCACACCGTTTTGGTAAAGATCTGCCGCTCTTTACTAGCGAAGTGCCAGTACAAGTGTTCTCTCTACAGTTTTCCTCCCCAGCTTGGTAGCATAACGCTACATGCTTAGACTACTCCCACTTTAGCACAGCCAACCACGACCTGGAGTGCGGCATTCGAAGCTGGGAGACCGCCCCCTGCTCTGCATAAACAGATTTGACCAACCAGTGACTTTAAAAATTAATTGGGGGGACAGGAAAAAAGATTCAGCTTCACGTGTTTATGCTATGTCTTTTCTACAAGGATGACTTTGATGGAGCCACAGATCGTTATCTCTCCTGTTGCATCCATTTCTAACTTTCCAAAGAATGGCCATAAACTTGTAAAAGCCTCATGACCTCAAAAATATGTTTTGTAGCCGAGTATGGACCTCTGGGCACCACCACCCTGTCCCACGGAAATTCGCAGAAACTCACAGCCGTCTCTTCTGCTTTCACCAAGGGCCAATCCTCTGCTTTATTGCTGGTCGTCAGTTTGCACAAAGCTCTGCTCATAGCTGCAGCGACTTCTCGGCGCTAGTCATTCTATCTGGATGCAGCCACCGACTGACCGGCGCTACCATATGTGTATGCATTATGAGATTGCAGGCTTTGGCTGTCCACAAACATTTCCACCCAGGTTCCACAGAAAAAAATGCTCCCCTCGGTCCTCAGCCGCCATTTACTTTTACTGCAGTCAATTAACTTGGTATCCTCTTCCTTTGAACGCAGGTAGATCGTACCGCTATGCCTTCAGTAGAGTACAAAAGCAAGAGCGTTAACTACTGCCAACCATTTCATCATATTAATCAAGTCAGATCATATGAAGTAATAAAGTTCATCTTCCCTAAGAACAGTAAGCAGCATGACACCATGAAAAAAGTGTGAGTGTCCTGCAATCTCTCACACTTTCGTTGATCGCCACTGTTGCACTGCCACTGTCTTGATCGTCACTCCAAGCTCCAACAGATCTTCTGATGCCACATCTAATGGAACTGGCGTGGGTGTATACAAGATGTTTCCTGGTGGAAGTGGAGAGTGATTATAGAAGGTAAAGGCAGCCAGTCGTGACAAACACTTTATTGACTTCTAAATTTGACTTGTCATGGAAACAGTGTGCACATGATTTAGTTAGTCGTGGTCGGTCAGTGACCCCAGGCTGGGATGGACATGCAGTGGTGTGCCAGTGTCAGCATTTTCGTCAATACAGGTCAAGCAGTGCATCATCTGGGCTGAAAACTGTCAGTGGGTGGCACACCTGCCTTCTCAACTGCATCCAGAATGAACCGATACTCAGCCCAGTGATCGGTGGCTGAGTTGAAAGTTTCGAGTCCCAGGCTGGTGGGTGGAGATCAGTGGCCTGCACTAGCAGGCTCCAGAGGTATGGATCTTAGAGGACATTAGCTCGATCCCCAATGCATGCATGCAGTGGCTAGATCTCTGGCCAGTAGTCCTCTCGAGATGGTTGTCTTACAGTGGGAGCCAATACATGTTGACACATATCTCAGTTCCAGTTGTGGTAACAAGCCCAGCCTAGCCAAATGGTCAGCCTTCATAAACTACAGGGTAGCTCTTGTTGCAGCTGTCACGTATGTGGCCTGCCGATGTCCTTCAAATGTCTTAAAATGCTGGTTATTGCTCCAGCGCCCAGGTTACAGTTGCACAGCCACTGGTCTGCAGTAAATGCTGAGCTTGAGGGTGTTGCAAAGTGCCCAGATTTCAGAATTGGGCCCCAGCTTGATCCTACACCACTAAAGGGCAATTTATTACAATTTAGCTGAGGCTAGTTGATAGTCTGCCCATCAAAAGTAATAAAAAAAAGCTATACTGGTCAGTCAGTAACGTTAGTCATATATTTTATAGTGTAGAATATGATGAATTATCTTCTTCCCCACCCCCCACCCCTAAAATGGTACTTGGTCATGTGATGAAAATACGTTTTTGCACCAGTGACACAGCTTCATTTTAAGAGGTATTGTCAGCTGTTACTGACAACCTGCTTAGCGTGTTATTTTAGCCAGATGTGCTTTGAAGTATTATAGAACAATAATACAGACAGTTTATATGTGGAAATACCATTGTTGCATTTGAGTTATCTTGTTTTAGGTGCCAAGTGCAACTTCACCTGTATGTTACACAATAGCAGCACTCTTCCATTAGCTGACATTTACTCTTACATTGTGGCACACACATGCTGTCAGATTTTGGTGTTTCAGTGCAACCTCAGTTCTGATTGCCTATTTATTTGTTGTGATCTGTCAACTATTACTGCCTTTCATACTTAACATATCAGCAAGCTTGTGTTTTGTGCAGTGATAGTACAATAATACAAAAAATTTGTAAGTGAAAATTTATAATTTGGAGCTCCGTTGTCCTTGCACAAATAAGAACAAAGATCGAACTTTGCTCATAGCTAATAGCAGATTCACCTGTAAGTTACATCAATATGTGGCATCGCAACTAGTGCGCGATCGCCCATTTGTCTGTTAAAAGCTTTACTTCAGAATGTATGTGGGCTGCAATGTAAGCCGGTAGAGTACTATACGGTCAGTAACGGACGAGTTGTGTCGTGCAGACTGACGTCACGACCGACCATCTGTTGCAGCTGCGCATGTGAAAGCAGTGGAGTAGCGTTGGCAGGCCACTTACGTTATACGAAATTAAAAATATTAATAACTAATAAAGGAATAAATTGAGGAACGTCATATTTGATGTACAGCCTTCTGTTGTGAAAACAAACAATATGTCGAAGTCTGAGATCAAAAATAGTTGTATTTGGAAGTTAGTAAAATTCCATAAAAAACGTAATTTTCCGACAGTCAAGAATTTAAATAAATACAGTGATGTAATAGTTTACCTTCAGTGACTATGTACGATGATCTGATAACACTTTCAGTGTTCATATATACATTTGTAAAGTTTTTAGTTTCAGAAAACCCCTGTGACTTTTCTATAATAATAATTTCAAGAATTATAAGTAAATATGTGTATTGTGTGTTAGGGTGCGTGTGAATGAGAATGCGTACGTGAGAGTATATGGGACGTTCGGCATTATTAAAAATCATTCACGTAATTCTCTACAGGAACTGGCAAGTGTTCTAACTCTGTAACTTGGGAACGAATCCACTAGTGGTTCCCCTACTAGTGAATGTCGGATGTCCAAGTATGTATGCTTATGTATAAGACAGCCAGACCACTCGCGACTACACAATAAATTTCCAGATGTAGAGTAAAGCTTATAGTTCATTTTGTTTTGTTTATTTAATTAGAGAGTTTTGTGTTACTTAATTTGATGACGTCAGTGAGCCTAGAGAAGTGGTTGGTGCTTGCTAGATTTTGGCGCGAGACGCGCCCTAGAAGTGAGTTCTCATTGGTCGTAAGTGCTGACAGCCCAGCCAATGAGAAGTGAGACGGTTGTCCGCCTAGCGAGGAGATATAGTTTTGAGTGTGGGAGCGTGAGAGGAGAGTCGCGAGCTAGCTTTGATTGGAGGCAGTTATGCTGGATGTGACTTTTCGCGTTATGGTCCAGTGTTAATGGTATCTGGTAGTGACCAGAAACTGTTTATGAAAACTTTAGAGTGTTGTGATAATTCGTTCCGACGAAAATGGCGAGTGAACTTTGAATTATATAGCGTGGCGGTACTGAGTATATTCTTACTGAGTATTTTATGGCGAGCATAAACTTTTACTAAAGACAAGCACTGAATATCGTGTGCAGAAGTAATCGGCCGATCATTGACTGTGTTACAAGTAATTGGTTTCGGAATTTGGGAAGGTAAAAGTTCTGGCTGTTTTAGGTATGGTGATAACTGTGAGCAGAATCTTTAGTAAATTTCGTAAATGTGGGCTGATGATCTTGCTTAAAGGCAATAAAGATCTATTGAAGGTTTAAATTTGAACTTCAAGTTTAAAGTACGAGTGACATCCCCTTTCCGAATCATTTCTTTAAAGTACATAGAAAATTTTCAGCTAATTTTACTTATAGCGGCCTCCGGCGTGTAGCTATGAGGTTAGTTTCCTCAACACTGCTTTTCTGTGATCTCGTAAGTAGCTGCAGTCAGGAGTTTACGTGCGAAGATCTACCGCTGTAAAGAGGTAGGAGAACAAAAATTATAAAAGAAATTGCATTGCAGCAGCAACGTATAATCCGTCGCAATTGGTGCATCACACGCACGCACGTAAAAAATCCGTCGCAAGTAAAGGCCATGAATTTTAATAAATAATTCAAGCAATTTAGTTGTGGAAATATTTAAATTCAGCGCTCATTGTTCCTTCCACTAAGTGTGGTACAAACATCAAACTTTACTCGTTAATCAGTGGCATGTGCAGAAAACAAGACTGGACAGATACTGATTGGTGGTTTCGTTTTAATCGCTGATAAAGTACTGGACTGTGTGTTGTAACTGCGACCGGGATGGTCGCGGGGTTGAAATGATGGAAAGCGCGGCGGGACCCACGGAGAGGCCCGCGAACAACAACACAGTGGGAGAGGACGGACACGACCAACGAAGGACAGAACGAACATCAAGAAGATTGAACAACAGAGTCACAAGGAAACCTAACAAAGACGTCCACTCGTACACAGAACAAGAAAGCAAGTGAGCTGTGTAACGCGAAGTGATGTGTCCACAGACGTACGCGAGATTAGACTGACTGACTGAGCTTTTTTTTTTCTTTATTGTTATTTTAAACACCTTGTACAAAGGTGGGCTGTCAGCAGCACAGTACGCTGCTCTTCAGCCGCGAGTGGTACAATACATGACATAATGGAGGTACAGATAATACAATAAAAATGGCGGGCAAAAACTGCAGACACGGAAAACAATATACACTAAGCCGTTCACGCTGGACAAGAAAAAACACTAAAACCTATTGACACGGCGCATAAAACACACATGATTGCGACGGCACAGGTGAACGGTGACTGCGAAAGAACACTAAACACAAACACGAAGTCACACACGCGAGACACTGATGGCGATGATCTCCGGCGCGCGAATGTCCACTGAGCGTCTACGAGTCTGGGGACTTGCCAAGAGAGGAGGAGGGGGGTCGGAGAGGAAGAGGGGAGTGCAGAGATGCCAAGGGCAGGGGAGATAGGGGGGAGGAAAGAAGGGAAGAAGCGGGAGGGGAAGCCTGGGGTAAGAGGGGTGGAGGAAGGGGGCATGGGGGGAAAAGGAGAGAGAGTGGAGAAGGGAGGGAGGGTGCCCAAAGAAAAAAACACAGGAAGTGGGAAGGGAGGATCAAAGTTGATAGGAGGGGTAGATGGAGGGGAGGAGGGCATCATCAGGGAGGGGGAGCTGGCGGAAGCCACCTTGGGAGAGAGTAAGGAGGGTGGAGAGATGGAGACCAGGTGGGATTTGGGAATACAGGCGTGGCAGCGGGCGGGGGGTGGGAGAAGATGGCTGAGACAAGTGGGTGAGGAGGACCGAGTTTACGGGAGGTGTAAAGGATCCATATCCATTCGAGGAAAAGGAGGGAGTGGGGGAACGGAATTAGGTCGTACTGGATCCGCGTGGGGGAGGGGAGATGGATGAGATTGGCAAGACGGAGAGCATGGCGTTCAAGGATCTCAAGGGATTTGTAAAGGGTAGGGGGGGGGGCAGAGATCCAGGCCAGATGGGCGTAATAGAGCATAGGGCGGATGAGGGATTTATAGGTGTGGAGTATGGTGGAGGGGTCAAGACCCCACGTACGGCCGGAAGGGAGCTTGAGGAGATGGAGTCGGGAGTGCGCCTTGGCTTGGACTGTCCAGAGATGGGGGGTCCAGGAGAGGCGACGGTCGAGGGTGACGCCAAGGTACTTAAGGGTGGGGGTGAGGGCGATAGGACGGCCATAGATGGTTAGATAGCAATCGAGGAGGCGGAAGGAAGGGGTGGTTTGCCTACAATGATCACCGGGGTTTTGGAGGAATTGACCTTAAGCAACCACTGGTTGCACTAAGCGGTGAACCAGTCAAGATGGGATTGGAGAAGGTGTTGGGAACGCTGCAGGGTGGGGGCAAGGGCAAGGAAGGCAGTGTCATCGGCAAACTGGAGAAGGTGGACAGGGGGTGACGGCGGCGGCATGTCACCCATATACAAAAGGTACAGAAGTTGGGAGAGGACAGAGCCTTGGGGCACACCGGCGGAGGGGAAATAAGGTGTGGGAATCCGTGTTTTGGATGGTGACATAGGAAGGACGGTGGGAGAGAAGGGAGCCAATCAGACGGACATAGTTAATGGGAAGGGTGAAGGTTTGGAGCTTGAAGAGGAGACCGGGATGCCATACGCTGTCATAGGCACGTTCGAGGTCCAGGGAGAAGAAGATTGTGGGGCGACGGGAATTAAGCTGTTCTGAAAGGAGATGAGTGAGGTGAAGGAGAAGGTCATCGTAAGAGAAGGACGGCCGAAAGCCACACTGGGTAATGGGTAGGAGGCGGTGCTGGTGGAGATGCTGGTGGATGCGTCAGGTGAGGATGCATTCCAGGACCTTGCTGAAGACCGAGGTAAGGCTGATGGGATGGTAGGAGGAGACAGCGGATGGCGGTTTACAGGGTTTAAGGAACATCAGGATATGGGAGGTTTTCCACAGGTCGGGGTAGTAGCCGATGGATAGGACTACATTGTAGAGCCTGGCCAGGGTGGAGAGGAAAGAGACAGGAGCTTCACGAAGGCGGCGGTAGGTGACACGATCGTGACCAGGAGCAGTGTTGCATTTTGTGCGGAGTGTAGCAATAAGATCCTTTGTAGTGATAGGGGCATTGAGTTCCGTGTGTGCAATGTTGTCCAAGTACTGGAAACCAGGTGTGAGGGGAGGGACAGAGGTGTCAGTTCGATTGTGGACATCCGGGAAGAGGGATTAATCGAACTGGGGATCGTCGGGGATGGAAAAGACATTGGAGAGTTTAGGAGGCAAAGTGATTGGCCTTACTAAGGGTGTCAGGGAAGGGGTGATCATCATGGAGAAGAGGATAGTAGGGGGAGGGTTTAGTTCCGGTAAGGCAATGGAAGGCTGATCAGAACTTGGACGAGTTTATAGGTAGGGTAGCATTTAAACAGGTGCATGTCTGTCGCCAGTCCCGGCGTTTCTTAGCCGCGAGCAAGTTTCGGATGTGTCACTGGAGTTGCCTGTGGCGTCGTAGTGTGTCCGGGTCACGTGTGTGGAGGAAGGCATGGTAGAGACGGTGGGATTCACAGAGCAGGACGATGGCCTGTGGGGGTAGGGTAGGGCGATGGGGGTGGATGGCGACAGTATGGACATGGGTCTCCACGGCCTCAGACAAGGTCTGCTGGAGAAAGGAGGCAGCACGGGTAACATCGTCAGGGTGGCGGTAGGTGAAGGGGTGGCTATCGACCTGGGTGGAGAGGGTATCCACGTAGGCATTCCAGTTGGCATGGGAATAATCATGGATAGACTTCAGAGGAGGGTCATTACGAGGGTCGGGACGGGGGTGACGACCGTCTGAAATGGTGAGGAGGACAGTGAGGTGGTCGGTAACAATGGGGTCCAGGACATCCACCGCTATGCGGCCAAGGAGGTTAGGGGAGGAGAGGGTGACATCGGGAGTGGAGTTGGATTCGGGGCGGGTGTGCTGGGGAATGGGGACGAGGTTGCCTTGGAGGGAGTAAGGATGTTGAGGTCGGCGGCAATCACGTAGGATGAGAAGGTACGGTCAATGTTGGAGAGGAAGTCGAAAGGAATAGGGGCGTTAGGGCGGACATAGAGGGTGGCGCAGGTGACGGTAAGGCCAGGGAAGAAGAGACCAAGGATCAGGTGTTCGGTGGGGTCAGGAAGGAGAGGTTGGAGCCGAACCGGGATCTGGCGGTGGTTACCAATGGCAACTCTGCCACGCATTATCGGGAGAGGATAATCGGAGCGCTGAAGGAGGTAGGGCGAAGTGTGGATGGTGTGGTGGGGTTGGAGGAAGGTTTCATTTAGGAGGAAGGCATCCATGCGGTGGGTGGCTAGGGTGTGCAGGATGAGGGTCTTGTTGGTGGGAAGGGAGCAGATGTTGTTGAACAGGATACGGTGCTGTCACGCCATGACAAGGATTTAAACGAGGGTGTCGAGACGGCAAAAGGTGAAATGGGCCTGGTTGTGGGAGTAGGTGGCATACATTTTTAGGTGGGAGATGGAACGGGTGGCAAGGGACATCTGTTGGAGGGTGTGGGGGCACTGGAAAGGGTGAACATTTTGGAGGACGATGGTAAGGAATCTGATGATGTCCTCAGCGAAAGGGGGGGGCCAAGGGAATTGCCAGGAGGGGTATGGGCGACCAGAGGGTGGACAGGGACGGTTAGTTCAGGAGTGGTAGGAGGAGGTCAGGCCTTACATTTCTGGGAGTACATAGGATGAGGGAGGTTACAGGTGTTACAGGAGGGAGGGGACTGGAGGTTGGGGCACTGCCGTAGGAAGTGTGCATGCTTACAGTGCGGGCAGGTGGGGCCTCGTGGAACTCAGATGTTGGGTGTGCATTATACTGCAAGCACCTCTGGCAGTGGTGGATTGAGGAGGGGAATGGGAGGGGTCAACTTTGTAACGTTGGTTAAAGAGGAGGGCACCCTCCTTCAGGAGATGGTCTATGGAGGGGGCATAAAAAAATGGCTCTGGCTCTGAGCACTATGGGACATCTGTGGTCATCAGTCCCCTAGAACTTAGAACTACTTAAACCTAACTAACCTAAGGACATCACACACATCCATGCCCAAGGCAGGATTCGAACCTGCGATCGTAGCAGTCGCGCGGTTCCGGACTGAGCGCCTAGAACCACTAGACCACCACGGCCGGCGAGGGGGCATCTTTGGAAAAAAACCGCATAAGGCGGGTGGGGCCAGCAGAGTTGTGAATGCAGCGAACTGCACGCACCTCCAGATGGGGATGCACCTTGAGCTCCGCCAACACCTCCTCCTCCGTGATCGTCGGACTAAGCCAAGTGATCATGGCGGTGAGGGTCAGTGGGCGATGCGGGGGTTGGGGTTGGTGGAATGGAGGTGGGGAAGGGGCACGGGTGAGGGAGGTATTAGGGCCAAAGCGGGTGATGGGGATGCGGGAAAGGATATCGGTGTGAAGGGTAAGGCTGGAACAGGAGATAAGGACTGAGTCATGGCGAGGAGTGAGGAGGGAGATGGGGGCACGGGGAAAATGCTGGCGAATGAAGAGGGTGAGATTCCGGGCCTCAAGAAGGGAGGGATCAGGACGGGAGCGGAGGTAGCGGAAGGAGGAGGGGAGGGAGGAGGAGGAGGGGGCAGGGACAGGCGGGGAAACATCCATAGCGTCCTGGGCAGGGGAAGGGGGACGAGGCAGAGCCTCTTTAAGTGAAGAGGAGGCAGGGGTGCCATTAGGGCGTTTGACGGTGGTGGAGGAGGTGTCGGGCACGGGAGCAACTGGAAGGTGTGGAGTGGCAGATCCTGGTGCTGGAGTCGGCGCCGCAGATAGTGAGGGCAAGGGCGATGGCAATGGCGATGGCGATGGCGATGACGTAGACGACGAAGAGGGCGAAGGTGACAGTGGAGCGTGGGCTGTGGCCCTCCAGGCCACCACCCTAGTGGGGGCCACGGAAACAGAAGGAGCAGAGGGAGGGAGTGGAGGGAAGCGATCAGAGGAGGCAAGGGAGGGAGGAGCCTGGGATGGGGCGACAAAATGTGAGGGAGATGGGAGAGTGAGGAGTGGGGGGATGGACTGAGGGGGAGGTGATTGGGTACACCATGTGATAGTGGTGGCGGGGGCAGAGGGAGATGTGTAGATGATGGCAGTGGTGGTGGCTGTAGTAGTGGTGGCAGGTGTCAACATTGTGACAAGGAGAAAGACACAGGGCAGGACAAAAGAACAGTGGCAAGCAAGGGATAGGCAAGCGGTCGAGAAACAGAAGGAAAAGGACATAGAGCGATGAAGAAGACTCGGACCGAAGGCCCACTCTGCTGCTGCTGGCGGGGGCCGACTCAGCTGGCTGGCCAGCGGGGACGCCGCTGCTGCTGCTGCTGCTGCTGCTGGCTGGGACCGCTGTTGGCTGCTGGCAGGACTGCTGCCGGCTCCTGGCAGGACTGCTGCCGGTTGCTGGCTGGACCGCTGCTGGCTGGACCTCTGCTGGCAGCTGGCTGGCTGGCTGGCTGGCACCTGCAAAACCTATCGCTTCGATTAATGACCTGAATGTCACAATCGAAGGGTGTTATTCTTTCGAATTACCGCCAGAGCGCCACTGGCTGAGCGAGAGGCAGGCGCTTAAGTAGTCAATCGGCGGAGCCGCTATTGGCCGCTCGAACTACGTGTTCCACTGTGGCGCGCTTGCACTAAAAGCGGGCCAGGAGGCGCGCACCGCCACAGTTTACATCACGATGGTGCAGAGACCTCTAGGGGTCTTCAACGTCCATGACGTCTGGCGGGGATTCAAATTCCGCGGCGCGCGGTCCCTTATTCCTATCCCCTGTACGTGCATGTAGGGGCGGAAACGCACCAGACGGTGCTGGGGTGGACCGCAGTTGGAAGAGGAACTGGGCGCATCAACTGGAATTGGCGGGAAGGAAGGGAATCAAGAGGTATCCATGACAGCTGATCCAGAGTGCAGGGCGGGAGAGGGAGCTGCCAATCCACCTGGAGGTGGAGAGGGCCGGTGGCAGGCCCACGGGGAGACAGCAACCAGGGGGCAGGGACAGTGACTCAAGGATCACGTCCGTACCTCAATGAGGCAGGGAAAGAGGTGAAAGACCCGTGGCAATACAAGGGTGGAGCTGATTATGATGGTGGCGCTCCAACCCTTTCGATGTCTGCACCGACGTCACATGCCACCCATGGGCCACGACGACCATGGCCGGTGTCCAACCCGCCTTGCGCCTGTACTCATGCGCCCACACAGCCGTGCCAGGGACATACCATTGTGAGGGTCAGGAGTGGGGGCAGGAGGAGGATGGCACCAGCAAATGGAGCAGGATCCACAGCTGTCGCCCATGAAGGAGCTCTGCCGCACTATGTCCATCAATTGGCATAGTGCAATAGGTGCTCAAAAACTGGGTGAGGGCCAATGTGGTTGGAGATGTGTCGACTGCCTTAGTCAACTGGTGTTTAAAAGTGCTGACAAGCCTCTCTGCCGCGCCATTGGACGAAGGATGGAAAGGGGTTCTACGAGATATGTTTGATACCGTTGCCCTGACAGCAGTTGTGGAAGGAGGACGCCAAGAATTGTGGACCATTATCAGAGACCAACGTGTGTGGCAGGCCCTCAATGGCGAGAACCTGGGCCAGGGCCGTAAGTGTAGCCTCCGTGGTGGTGGATGCCATGCAGACAACATATAGGTATTTGGAGAAGGCACCAATGAAGAGACCGCCGGCCGGAGTGGTCGTGCAGTTCTAGGAGCTACAGTCTGGAGCCGCATAACCGCTATGGTCGCAGGTTCGAATCCTGCCTCGGGCATGGATGTGTGTGATGTCCTTAGGTTACTTAGGTTTAAGTAGTTCTATGTTCTAGGGGACTGATGACCACAGCAGTTAAGTCCCATAGTGCTCAGAGCCATTTGAACCATTTGAACCACATGGACACCAAAAACGGGCCCACAAAATCGATATGGATGCGATCCGTGGGCCAGGGAGGCACAGGCCAGGGTGCAAACGACTGAGGGGGGCTTGCCTGGTGATGTGCACAGACAGTGAACCCACAGACCAGGCGCTTAATATCGCCATCAATGCCGGGCCAATACATTGTCGGCGAGCCAATACTTTCATACGGGACATACCCCAGTGCTCGTGGTGTAGCAAACTGAGCACCCGAAGCCACAATTCTGGAGGGATGACCACCCAGTGGGCATCCGACTCCGTGGCCAACAGGAGGACATCATCAACCACAGAGAGCCTGTGGGGCAGTTGGCGCCAGGGGCTGAAATTGGACTGCATCCAACGAGTAACGTATGACGACCACTCATGGACCACGTAATTGAGAACCTGCCACAAGACAGAGTTCAAATGGTTCAAATGGCTCTGTGCACTATGGGACTCAACTGCTGAGGTCATTAGTCCCCTAGAACTTAGAACTAGTTAAACCTAACTAACCTAAGGACATCACAAACATCCATGCCCGAGGCAGGATTCGAACCTGCGACCGTAGCGGTCTTGCGGTTCCAGACTGCAGCGCCTTTAACCGCACGGCCACTTCGGCCGGCCAAGACAGAGTCACAGCAGGTAGCCGCAACGATGTGAGCACCCATAAGAGGCAGACTGCCCAGCGCACCCCGGAGGGCAGAACCAATGTAAAAGCAGAGGACCTCCTGTTGGTCAAAGGTAGGATAGGGGCCTGCTGGGAGATGTGACAAAGCGTCCGCATTAGCATTGGTGGCCGGTGGGCTTATACCGGATGGTGTAAGCGGAATTACAGTAAAAACAATGCCCAGCGCTGGAGACGTTGCGCCGTCCGCTCTGGAAGGTGAGAGTGGAGTCCGGAAAGTGTAACCAAGGTTTATGGTCTGTCAGGAGGGTGAACTTTACCCCAAAGAGATAGGTGTGAAACTTTTGGAAGGCGAACATGGTCGCCAGGGCCTCCTTTTCAATCTGGGAGTAGTTCTGTTGTGCTGGGATCAACGTCTTGGAGGCATAAGCGATGGGCTGTTGGGAGCCATCGGCACCCCGATGCGCAAGGATGGCCCCTATGCTGTATGCTGACGCATCATCCGCCACAACTAAGGAGCGGTCCAGAGAGAAGGGAGTAAGGCAAGGGGTGGACTTCAGCATCGCCTTTAAACAGAGAAAAGCCTGGTCACAGGCAAGAGTCCCAACAAAAGGTACCCCTTTGCGACGCAAGTGATTGAGGGGTTGAGCAACGGAGGCAGCCTGGGGCAAGAACTTTAAGTAATAAGTAATCTTGCCGAAAAACACCTGCAGTTCAGATAAGTCCTTTGGACGAGGAAGGGCCTCAATGGCCGCTACATTACGACCCAAACGGCGAATGCCATCTTTGCTAAGCCAGTGGCCTAAGTATTCCGATTTCGGTTGAGAAAAACAACACTTGTCCAGCCGACAGCATAGACCAGCAGACTGCAGAGTGTGAAATAAGACGCTGAAGTTTTGCAAATGTTCCTGGCGGGAACGCCCAGTGACCAAGATGTCATCCCAGGGATAGGCTTTGTAAGCTGCTCCAGGAATCGCTGGAAAATGACCGACGCCGAAGAGACACCAAAGGGAAGGCGCTTGTACTTATACAATCTGAAAGGCGTGTTGATAACCATGATGTTCTGAGAGTCGGCATCCAAGGGCAACTGGTGGTAAGCCTCAGCCAGGTCGATCTTGGAAAAATACTCTCTCCCGGCAAGCTTGACAAGAAGGTCTTCCTGTCGGGGAATGGGGTAAGTGTCATTGAGGGACTGAGCATTGACTGTAGCGCCATAATCCCCACACAGCCAAAGGGACCCATTGGGTTTCAGTATGACCACCAGTGGTGTCGCCCATGCACTGTAAGTTACAGGCTCTAGCACACCAGCGGCCTGGAGCCAATCGAGTTCCTGCTTGACCGCTGGCCGTAAGGCCACCGGAAGGGGCCAGGCCTGGAAACAGCGAGGCTGTGCATCTGGCCATAGGGTGATGTGCGCATGTGGCCCATCTGGTGTAAAAGCGGAGCACAGATCATCCAAGTCCTGAAAGGGATCAGCCATGGAAACGACCTTAACTTCATCGGAAATTGAAAAGCCAAACAGTTGAAACGCATCCAGGCCAATAAATACTTGTAGCTGACAGATGGTCGACTACAAATAGGGTAAGGAGGTGGGGAAAACGCTTGTATGTTGCCTGGACGACGAACTGCCCACGAAGGGGAATGGAACCGTCTCCTTAGGCGACCAAATGGCGAGAGGGAGGCGATAACGCAGGAGAGCCCAGCCGGGTATATGTCGCCATATTAATCAGGGAGACAGTGGCCCCAGTGTCGACCTGAAAATTGACATCTTCGATGAAAATGCGGAGCGTGAGGAAAAGCTTCTGCGCTGATGAGTCATCTTGTACGACGACCGATTGCAGAGCATGGACCCAGAAGGGGCAGGACTGGAGCGAGTCGAGCGACTACGACAAACCGATCGGATGTGGCCCTCCTTGTTACACAGTGCACACATTTTCCAGCAGTGGGGACAATAAATCCTCGAATGGGCAGTAAAGCACTGTGGGCAAGTTGGAAGTGGGCCACACGACTGGCGATGAGGGGCGACCGAAGGCGCCGATGCCATAGAGACATCAGACAATGAGGAATCCCAATGGCGCTGGCCTCTGTCGGCCGGGCCACGTCGACGTCCCGAGGGCGGAACCCGCCATGACGCCGCTGTCGCGGTCGCGCCATAAGACGCTCGTTAGCCACTTGAGCAATTTCAAAGGAGTGGGCAATGTGGAGAATCATTTGCAAGGAGGGGTTGTCGAGTGTCAACGCCGCAGTATGGACCTCAGGATAAGGAGCCAGCTGAACCACCACATCCCGGATCACAGAGTCCCCATACGAAGCCTTACACTGCTGATTGGTGCACGTAAAATCGCATCAATGGCTGAGACCCTGCAAGTCCGTGACCCAGGAACAATACGATTGACCAAGCTGTTTATGGTGCTGGTAGAACTCCAGCCAAGGGGCGACCACATGGTAGCATTGGGAATAATAGTTTGTCAGCAAAAGGCAGATCTCCTGGAAAGAGAGAGCCACAGGATCGGACAATGGTGCCAACTTACAGAGACCCAAGACAAAAACAACAACCACTGCAAGGAGTCGTCTGTGACTTGAGAAGCCGTGAAATGTTGTTTCAGCCAATGTAGGTAGGTTTCCCAGTCCTCTTTAACGTCATTAGAGGGTGGAAACGATGGCGGATGCAGGAAAGCATCAGACATCAGAGGACTCTGAAGCTGTTGTGGTAACATATCCCGGGCATCGACTTCGTCCATTAGCAACTGCAGCGACTATTGTAAGACGTCTAACTGGAGCTGATGCTGCTGCATGATCTGCTGCTGTTGCTCCAGCAGACAGACCAACTTCGACTCCATACCAACAACGACCACTGTTTACCTCGTCGCCAAAATCTTGTAACTGCGACTGGGATGGTCGCGGGGTTGAAATGATGGAAAGCGCGGCGGTACCCGCGGAGAGGCCCGCGAACAACAACACAGTGGGAGAGGACGGACACGACCAACGAAGGACAGAACGAACAACAACAAGATCGAACAACAGAGTCACAAGGAAACCGAACAAACATGTCCACTCGTACACAGAACAAGAAAGTAAATGAGATGTCTAACGCGAGGCGATGTGTCCACAGAGGTAAGTGAGATTAGACTGGCTGGCTGAGTTTTTTTTTTTTTCTTTATTGTGATTTCATGCCCCTGCCCCATATGGGCAGGGGAGGGCTGTCAGCAGCACAATCCGCCGCTCTTCAGCCGAGTGACATGACAACTAAAACAAGAATAAAATAATACATACATAAGGAGGTAAAAAAAGGGGAACATAAAACAGAGTAAGGGGAGAAAATGGAGGTAAAAATCACTGACATGTAGAAGTTCATTGGGGACAGTTAAAATAGTCACCAGAAAGTTTAAAAAACACAGTTTGCGATTCTTAAAACACAGAGAAGACACTGGATGCGCATGCACAGTTTAAAAGTTGGCCACAGTATTAAAAACACTCCGAAAACAACACACTTAAAACCCACTTGGAGCACCCACGACGAAGAGTAAAACTACCAGGCGGGACCTGCCGAGGGAGAGGGCAGAGAGGATGGAAAAGGAGGGGAGAGCATGGGGCAGCTGGGGAAGCGGCGGGATGAAGAGAGGAGGGGCAACCGTGGGTGCACAAAGAGGCAGGAGACACATGGGGTGGGAGAGGGAAAGGGAAGACAGGGCAGGAGGGAGCGCAGAGACACTGAAAGAAGGCACAAGAGATGGACGGGGAGTAGGAGGGGAAATCCGCTCAGAAGGAGGGAGGGGGAGGAGAGGGAGCCCTGAGGAGGAGGCAGGAAGAGGAGGTTAGAGTTGGTAGGAAGGGTAGATGTCAGGGCGAAGCTCATCATCCGGGAGTGGTAGACGGTGGAAGTTGTGCTGGGAAAGGAGATGGAGGGTGTGGAGATGGAGAGAGGGAGGGACACAACGGTAAAGGCACGGCAACTGGTTGGGAGTGGAGAGGAAGGGAGACACCAGGGGGTGAGGGAGATCAAGACGGCGGACAATATATAGTGTGCAGATGTGTTCAAGGAAAAGGAGAAGGTGGGGGAAGGGGATGAGGTCATAGAGGATGCGCGTGGGGGACGGAAGGCAGATGCGGAAGGCGAGGCGGAGTGCATGGCGTTCAAGGATTTGGAGGGCTTAATAGAACCGGGGAGGGGCGGAAATCCAAGCGATGCTGGCATAACAAAGGATGGGGCGGATCATGGATTTGTAGGTGTGAAGGATGGTGGAAGGATGCAGACCCCACGTCTGGCCGGACAGGAGTTTCAGGAGGCGGAGGCGGTTGTGAGCTTTGTTTTGGATGGTAAGGAGATGGGGAGTCCAGGTGAGGTGGCGGTCGAGTGTGAGGCCAAGGTATTTGAGGGTAGGAGTGAGGTGGATAGGACGGCCGTAAATGGTGAGGTAGAAATCATGGAGGCGGAAGGAGCGGGTGGTGCGGCCTATGATGATCACCTGGGTCTTGGAGGGATTAACACGGAGGAACCACTGGTTGCACCAAGCGGTGAATTGGTCAAGGTGGGTTTGGAGGGTACGTTGGGACCGTTGAAGGGTAGGATAAAGGGCTAGGAAGGCGGTGTCATCAGCGAACTGGAGAAGATGAACAGGAGGGGGAGGTTTGGGCATATCAGCAGTGTACAGGAGATAGAGGAGAGGGGAAAGGACAGAACCTTGGGGCACGCCGGCAGAGGGGTAGAAAGTACGGGAGTTGGAATTGTGGATAGTCACATAGGAGGGACGATGGGAGACGAAGGAAGCAACGAGACGAACGAAGTTGATGGGGAGAGCATAGGTCTGGAGATTGAAAAGGAGACCGGGATGCCAGACACGGTCATAGGCGTTCTGGAGATCAAGGGAAACAAAGATAGCAGAGCGACGGGAGTTAAGTTGGAGGGAAAGAAGATGGGTAAGGTTAAGGAGCTGGTCGTCAGCAGAGAAGGAAGGCCGGAAGCCACATTGGGTAAGAGGAAGGAGGCGGTGCTGGTGAAGGTGGCGGTGGATACGGCGAGAGAGGATGGCCTCAAAGACCTTACTGAACACGGAGGTGAGGCAGATGGGACGATAGGAAGAGGTAGCAGAGTGGGGTTTGTTAGGCTTAGGGAACAGCAGGACACGGGAAGTCTTCCACAGGTCAGGGTAAAATCCAGTGGAGAGGAGGACATTGTACAGCGTGGCAAGGACAGACAGGAAGGATGGAGGGGATTCCTTGAGGTGACGGTAGGTGACGCCATCATGACCAGGGGCGGTGTTTAGTTTGGAGCGGAGGACGAGTGTGATGTCTTGCATGGTGATGGGAGTGTTGATGTCGGAGGGGGGTAGCCGATCCAAGTACTGGAAGCTAGGGGCGAGCGGGGGGACAGAGGTGTCAGTGCGGTCAAGGACAGTGGGGAAGAGGGAGTAATCAAAATGGGGATCGTCAGGAATGGAGAACACCTCGGACAGGTGGGAAGCAAGCTGGCTGAGTGAGAGGCAGGCGCTTAAGTAGTCTATCGCGGGAGCCGCTATTGGCCGCTGGGACCACGTGTTCCACTGTGGCGCCACACCTTACGGCGCGATGGTGCAGAGACCTCTAGGAGTCTTCGACGTCCATGGCGCGCGGTACCAGACTGTGACTGACTGTTTCATTTACACTATTCAGGTCATTCGGATACTTCTGAATATGGCACACATTTAATTAATTCAGGTCTTTTGCATACTTTTGTATGTGACACCAGTCTATATAATTCAGGTTTTCCAGATACTTTCGAATGTGGTGCCAATATATGCAATTCAGGTACTACGGATACTTTTGAAAATGGGCAAAATGGCAGCTGTAAAGTAACATACTGGATGGCTGTTTCTTTTTAATGGCTGGTAGAATATTGAGCCACACTTCCAAGATCTAAATGTGTGTGTGTGTGTGTGTGTGTGTGTGTGTGTGTGTGTGTGTGTGTGTGTCTGTGTGTGTCTGTGTGTGTGTGTGAATGTGTGAGAAATTTACTAATGATGCAGAATTTTTGCTGGACACATTATGGGTTTTGCTGAATACGTATATTGTTACTCTCCTGCCCCTCCCATAGACAACCCACATGTGAGACGTCATTTGTATTGTAGCAAGTATGGTACAGCCCCTACACAGGTCCGAAAAGTGGGCCAGAAACCCCATAGTTATACTACTTAGGTATATTATACGACTGAAGGCAATAAATACTGCAGTCAGGCAGTCTGTATTTCCTCATTTCTTAACGTCTTAATAATACTGACTCTCATAGAATAATGGATGTTAGTTACTTTTGGTAGTAATAATTTATAGTACATAAAAGCAATTACAAAAACGAAGCTTCTCACTACAGATACCACAAACTATATGTAATAATCAGATATTCCGTTCCAAGAAGTGGGTAGCTGTCTATACCAGAGAAATGGTTTAAATCAAATTATTGAAATTTTCTTTAAGTAGACTATTGTAAAATTCTTTCTCTGACCTTTTGTTAACAAAATGAGCTGCCCAACGCCTCAAGGTGACCAGTCTTTGTGCTTTTACTGCATTTCATCAGGAGACTTCGATAATTTCTTGATATCTGCCACAGATTGTGTGCGTTGTTAGCAGACATACGGTACGCAAACTGTCGATTAGATATGGATATGCCTACTGCCTAGCGACAATGTATACCCAGTGTCCACCCAGTCCGTCAACAAGGTGTCGTGCATTAGGTAATTAGTTAATTTGTTTGCATAACACATCTGCATTGCGAATCGCTGATAAATCGTAAATACATAAATTATACTTTAGTATCTTTCGGTAAATGGAAGAGTGTGGAAATTCTAAAAAATTTAGTCATCGTTGCCACTTATTCCATTCCTCGTTTTCAGTACTAGAGAGCCAAAAAGGAGTAGTCTAAACCTTTTATGCGATATTATATGTTTGAGTACTTGCGCCACCACGTTTCGTGGTAACTATTGTCGGAACAGAACACTCTTTGAAAGTGGTTAATTCTCAAGAAGCATAAATGTTTGTTAAATCTTCGACAGATGCATCAGTTTTATTTTAAACAAATAGCATACAGAAATCAATCAGTAATACTTTTTTTCTTATTGTTTATTACGAAGAAACTGTAAAGCTAAGTTTGAAATATACCTTCGTAACGGTTGCAGTTCACATGAAGACAGCCAGCAAAAGGAAAATGGTGACGTGTAAGGGCACTAAATCGACTGCACATGAACGAGGTAAATTCATTTACCCAACTCTTCAATAGACGACGGCGATGTGCTGACTGACGTGTAGCTGCCATTAGTTTTCAACAGAATCTGATAAACTGACGGTCTTTTTCCTTCGACAAAAGGCGGCAGGTTGTTGGTAATCAATTTTAGCTTCATTCCTGGAAAGCAGTTCGTAGCACACGATTCTTTCTTTAACCCACCAGACAAATAACACTTTTATTAGATTTAACAGATACCTTTGTAGTAGATGTTGCGTATTTTCTGCTGATTATCCAGGTATTATTTTTTTCTTTGTATCACATTAATGTGGCACTGTTACTGACAAGTGGGAACAGTCGCTGTTTTCGCAAGCAAACTGTTACCATACGACCGTAGATATAAGGGAGGGAGGGGGGGCGGGCGAAGTCACGAAAATATAACCTAGAGAAAATTCAGGGTGTTCAAGAAACATGATAATTCTGTATATTCTTTCCCTTCATATTCATGCTTCCTATCTTGGCAGAGGCCTTTGTTATAGAGATTTGGATTATGGCTTTTCATAAATCACCTCGTGGTCATTCTGGAAATTCTTGCACCGCTGTGGTTTCTTCATCTAAAGAATGTGGAAGAAATTACAAGATACGTTTCCAGAGAATAAGCTTGGTGTTGGTGGCGAGTGGGGATGTGCCGCTGGGGGGGGGGGGGGGGGGGGTGCCATAGGCAAAACCTGATATCACAAAAAGCGGCATGTGTGATTTGCCTTGACCAGAAAGAACTGGGACGTTGTCGAGGAGCACATAAACAGGTCCTTGGATTTCTTCAAGCGATACTTCGCCTGGAAATCTCCTGTAAATTCGTCAGGAGATTTAGGTAGTATGCTCCTGCGATGATTCGACCATTGCTAACATTATCGGCTACCACCATACCTTTCCTTGGCAAGATGAATGGCATTCGTCCAAAGTGAATAAGCAATTTAAGAGGCTATCTGGATTCGCCTGTGGCAGCTGCAACATTTTTGCTGCAGCCTCAGTTGGATAGGCTTTTTGAATGGGTATATGCAGTTGTGCAAGCCAGCGGCTGCCAAACCTTGTCCTGTTCAAAATTTCGTGCAAAATGTTTAAAATTGATCCATGTCTGACATTTTTTTCCACTATGAACTCCATGGCGAGCACCAGGGTAACAATTCCTCTTTTAATTCCATGTTCTTCGCACGGAGACGTTCAGACACTTATGTCTGATGACACTGGTGTGTCCACGCCACCTATATGCAGTTGCATATTACGGTGCGTTGTTGCAGTGTGCTTACACCAGCTACTCAAGGATTGTTGTAGGGTGTTCCCTTTCATATACAGAGAACGAATTGCCGCTCGATGCTATACTAAACAAAAGCACTGCGCCATTTTCCTTCCGCTCTTCTTGCATACTGCAACGGTATCGCACCGCGGGGATTTCATAGTGTGCGAGGAATGCAGACAGGTACTCATATCATAACAAACAAAAATTCATTACCTAATAAAAACTTTATGACTGTCCCTCAGTAAAGAAGACGTTAAAACCAACGAATTACACGCCACAGATATATATAAAAATGACGATAGACACCCAAGACACGGTCAAGCGTATCCAGAACTGAATCATGACACAGACGCAACACCAATACATCTGAATGCACCGAAACAACATAAACGTAAATTAATTATTCCCTCACTAGAGGGCAGGTTAACATGTCATGAAATAACAACTAAAGAAAAATACGGATGTGGCACATCAAAATGCAAACCATATATGCAAACTGTACGTTCCATCCACAGTGGGAATACACACGAAAATCAACTCAAGTACAAGAAACAATTACCAACGTAAAACAAAGACGAACAGAACAAACAACAAAAAGTGCCACACACCATGTAGACACTACAAGCAACATGAACAGACAAAAACCTCACACTGAAAAATCACAGCAATGTTCAACTGACGCCACACCTTATCACCCAAAACCGAAAACTACATCAGTAGATAAACACTACCATCCAGTACATCAGACAGAGTTAACAAGCCATGAAGTAAGAAACGAAATAGACTACGGTGACATCTAAGAGAACTTGCGCCTAAGTGGTGGAAAAGGAAGGAGTTTTTCAAGCTGCAGTATGACTAGTAACAAGACTGAATTACCTACTGGGCGACACTATATGCAGAACAAAAGACAGAATTATTGTACAAACCAAAAAGTACCAACAGATAAACGCAATCTTTGTAATCTTTTACGCAAATTATGTGGACAAAGAAATGAAGGCCTTAAGCTTGACAATATTTTCAATAACCTAGTAAGGGCGCATGGACCCGTGTACCTCGATCACACCCAGAGCGTGCCGGATTGCTTTGTTTTTACTAAATTCTCACAGTGAAAGTATTGCAGCTAAATTGTATGGGTACGCGAGGACATATTGCGTCTACAACAACCGTACCCACGAACTGGAGGAGTACCATGCCTTCCGAGGCAGTACATGCAAATCACAGACGCAAACCAAGTAATGGCTGTAATCTTTGTGGTAAACACTAACTTTACAGTAACACAAATAACGCAGCTATGCACACAACATACGGCTACTGTCGAAATAACTTCAGGTAGGAAAACAATGGATCGTCTTGTCAATCTACGCGCAGCAGTTGTTTGATATGAAGCCTTTTGCTACAATAATAAAAGTTGCGCGATTTGCAAATGGCAGATGACTGCTTATATTAACAGAAATAAATGCTAAGTCAACTCCCTGGCAGTGTGACAGAACAGAAGCTAGGAAAAAAAACAATAGGTGACGTTATAAATGAATGTAATCTTTTCGTTTCAAGAAAATCAGACCAACCACTTATTCACCGCAGAAATATTGGAGTAGGTATCAACATTAATGCAGGTAGCGAACTGACAGGTGCTCGATAGGAGAATAATCAGTGATCATAACGCAATACAACATTAAAACAAAAATGGTTCAAATGGCTCTGAGCACTATGGGACTTAACTTCTGAGGTCATCAGTCCCCTAGAACTTAGAACTACTTAAACCTAACTAACCTAAGGACAACACAGACATCCATGCCCGAGGCAGGATTCGAACCTGCGACTGTAGCGCCTAGAACCGCTAGGCCACCGCGGCCGGCCATTAAAACAAACACAGACACGGACACATCACAAGAACCAAGATTGCCGCTACGGAAAGCAAACTAGCAAAAACTAAGTCACGTGATTAAAGGATTTCCTTTATGTATCATCCAGGGAATCGTAGATTACAGAGCTCACGTTCTTACAGATGTCTTACAGAGAGCACAAACAATAGCAGTACCTGCAGCGAAATAAAGGGCATCTTAGTCATCACTGTTAACAAGACTAAGAAAAGACACCCGTGATAAACGACGATATTACCAAAAATCAAAGGCAGCACAGGGAAGAGAAATTGGACTTCAATATTACCAAGACGCTAAAACACGATACAAAGACGAACTACATAAGACCAGGAAAGAGCACTGGGATACGTGTGTTAGGAGAAACTTTCAGAACAACATCTGAGGGGAGGAAGGAACTGTTTAATCTACAGACTGAACATATCAAAACCCCGACAGTATTATCAACACTGAAAAACCAGATGGTACTACCACAAGGGGTTGCAGATGCACAGCACAGTATCTCCTGATAAACTACTTCCTGACGATGACCACACTCAGGATAACCAACTTAACACCGACCTTCGTGTACGATTAGATGAAAAGTACGGAAACGAAGGTGTCATCATGACCTTCGCTCGCGAGGAAGCTGCTTTGGCATCAAACAAAATAAAATAAAAAAAGGCAGCGGGTACGGATGGCATCCACTCTGAAGGCGTGAAATAAGCTGCTTCACTTATTGCACCATATATATGACAGACTTACTGAATGATGTTCTACTAGAAGGACAACTACCGAATGTATGGAATACGGCAAATGCAGTTATAATCAAGAAAGCGGAGGACAAAGACCTGACTGAGCCCTAAGACGTACAGACCGATATGCCTCATTAGCATTCTGACAAAGGTACAGGAGAGATTTCCGTGCGCCAGATTTCAGTCGCACAGGAAGCTCTTCGGCCTTAGCCCACATCAGTTTGCCTTTCGACCATGTAAATCCAACGACGATGCAGTAAACAGGGCCACAGGACTGAAAAAGGCAATATGTCACAAATACATAGTAGCAGTCCTAATTGAAATAGCTGGTCCTATCGTCACCATTTGGTGTCCGGCGTTGTTTGCAAGACTTACGGGGATGAATATTCCACTGGCTCTATACAACAGCCTTAGAGATTATTGTAAAAGCAGGATAGTGGAATGGAAGACTGGTCGTCAAAAGAATATAAAGAGGGTAACAAAGGCTTGTCTGCAAGGATCCATAGACGGACTGATTTCCTGGGACGCAGCCACAGAACCACTACTGAGTGCACTAGAAGATAGGCAAACGGGATGATTGCCTACGCTGATGCGTTTATGGTCATGGTAACTCCAAACTCCACGTCCCAATTAGAGATTAAAGCCATGCGGCTCCTCGCTTTCATCGGTGAGTGATGAACGAACAACAAACTCATAATAGGAACTAAGAAAACTGTTTACCTACTTCTAAGAGGCACACTGAAAATAAATTCAGTTATAAAGTTAAACAACATATCTAAAAAAGGAAAGATATGATAAGATAATTTGGATTTATATTGACGAATATTTTCACATTAACGAAGGTGCTAGACTAACAGTTAACAAAGAGACGGAACTCATGCACAGACTTACAAGACTGAACACTGTACGAGACGGACTATCTCTACAAGCAATGAGGACATACTACACAGCACTCTTTGAGTAAATAGCATTTTCTTGCTGATAGTACTTGGGCACATCGATTATGCTTAGGTACGTATAAAATCACTGTGAGGCGCGGCCAGAGGAGTGTTCTACTCAGAATCTCGCCGGTGTTCGGCACGACCTCCATTAAGGCACTGTGTGTGGTACTGGGAGTTTTCCTAAAGATGTTAAAGTTCGCCACAGAGCAGTGGCCTACTGGCTGAAGAGGGGAAGATGTATCAAAATAAGAGACCTTTAGGATAATTTAGGTTAAGTAGTGTGTAAGCCTACCCCCATGAACCATGGACCTTGCCGTTGGTGGGGAGGCTTGCGTGCCTCAGCGATACAGATGGCCGTACCGTCGGTGCAACCACAACGGAGGAGTATCTGTTGAGAGGCCAGACAAACGTGTGGTTCCTGAAGAGGGGCAGCAGCCTTTTCAGTAGTTGCAGGGGCAACAGTCTGGATGATTGACTGATCTGGCCTTGTAACAATAACCAAAACGGCCTTGCTGCGCTGGAACTGCGGGTAAGCTACTACAAACAGGCATAGTGAACGCATTATTGTGGCCAAGATAGACACGAAGCCCACGCCTACTACAGTAGTACAAGTTTATATGCCAACTGGCTCTGCAGATGATGAAGAAATTGATGAAATGTATGATGAGATAAAATAAATTATTCAGGTAGTGAAGGGAGACGAAAATTTAATAGTAATGGGTGACTGGAATTCGAGAGTAGGAAAAGGGAGAGAAGGAAACATAGTGGGTGAATATGGATTGGGGGAGAGAAATGAAAGAGGAAACCGTCTGGTAGAATTTTGCACAGAGCATAACTTAATCATAGCTAACACTTGGTTCAAGAAATATAAAAGAAGGTTGTATACATGGAAGAATCCTGGAAATACTAGAAGGTATCAGATATATTATATAATGGTAAGACAGAGATTTAGGAACCAGGTTTTAAATTGTAAGACATTTCCAGGGGCAGATGTGGACTCCGACCACAATCTATTGCTTATGAACTGTAGATTAAAACTGAAGAAACTGCAAAAAGGTGGGAATTTAAGGAGGTGGGACCTGGATAAACTGAAAGAACCAGACGTTGTACAGAGCTTCAGGAAGAGCATAAGGGAACAATTGACAGGAATGGGGGAAAGAAATACAGTAGAAGAAGAATGGGTAGCTCTGAGGGATGAAGTAGTGAAGGCAGCAGAGGATCAAGTAGGTAAAAAGACAAGGGCTATTAGAAATCCTTGCGTAACAGAAGAAATATTGAATTTAATTGATGAAAGGAGAAAATATAAAAATGCAGTAAATGAAGCAGGCAAGAAGGAATACAAACGTCTCAAAAATGAGATCGATAGGAAGTGCAAAATGGCTAAGTTGGGATGGATAGAGGACAAATGTAAGGATGTAGAGGCTTATCTCACTATGGTTAAGATAGATACTGCCTACAGGAAAATTAAAGAGACCTTTGGAGAAAAGAGAACCACTTGTATGAACATCAAGAGCTCAGATGGAAACCCAGTTCTAAGCAAAGAAGGTAAAGCAGAAAGGTGGAAGGAGTATATAGAGGGTCCATACAAGGCGATCTACTTGAGGACAATATTATGGAAATGGAAGAGGATGTAGATGAAGATGAAATGGGAGATACGATACTGCGTGAAGAGTTTGACACAGCACTGAAAGACCTGAGTCGAAACAAGGCCCCGGGAGTAGACAACATTCCATTAGAACTACTGACGGCCTTGGGAGAGCCAGTCCTGACAAAACTCTACCATCTGGTGAGCAAGATGTATGAGACAGGTGAAATACCCTCAGACTTCAAGAAGAATATAATAATTCCTATCCCAAAGAAAAGCAGGTGTTGACAGATGTGAAAATTACCGAAATATCAGTTTAATAAGTCACAGCTGCAAAATACTAACGCGAGTTCTTTACAGACGATTGGAAAAACTGGTTGAAGCCGACCTCGGGGAAGATCAGTTTGGATTCCGTAGAAATGTTGGAACACGTGAGGCAATACTGACCCTACGACTTATCTTAGAAAATAGATTAAGGAATGGCAAACCTACGTTTCTAGCATTTGTAGACTTAGAGAAAGCTTTTGGCAATGTTGACTGGAATACTCTCTTTCAAATTCTAAAGATGGCAGGGGTAAAATACAGGGAGCGAAAGACTATTTACAATTTGTACAAAAACCAGATGGAAGTTATAAGAGTCGATGGGCATAAAAGGGTAGCAGCGGTTGGGAAGGGAGTGAGACAGAGTTGTAGCCTGTCCCCGATGTTATTCAATCTGTATATTGAGCAAGCAGTAAAGGAAACAAAAGAAAAATTCGGAGTAGGTGTTAAAATCCACGGAGAAGAAATAAAAACATTGAGGTTCGCCGATGACATTGTAATTCTGTCAGAGACAGCAAAGGACTTGGAAGAGCGGTTGAACGGAATGGACAGTGTCTTGAAAGGAGGGTATAAGATGAACATCAACAAAAGCAAAACAAGGATAATGGAATGTAGTCGGATTAAGTCGGGTGATGCTGAGGGAATTAGATTAGGAAATGAATAATAAAGGAGTTCTGCTATTTGGGGAGCAAAATAACTGATGATGGTGGAAGTAGAGAGGATATAAAATGAAGACTGATAATGGCATGGAAAGCGTTTCTGAAGAAGAGAAATTTGTTAACATTGAGTATAGATTTAAGTGTCAGGAAGTCGTTTCTGAAAGAATTTGTATGGAGTGTAGCCATGTATGGAAGTGAAACATGGACGGTAAATAGTTTAGTCAAGAAGAGAATAGAAGCTTTTGAAATGTGGTGCTACAGAAGAATGCTGAAGATTAGATGAGTAGATCACACAACTAATGAGGAGGTATTGAACAGAATTTGGGAGAAGAAGCGTTTGTGGCACAACTTGACAAGAAGAAGGGACCGGTTGGTAGGACATGTTCTGAGGCATCAAGGGATCACAAATTTAGCATTGGAGGGCAGCGTGAAGGGTAAAAATCGTAGAGGGAGACCAAGAGATGAATACACTAAACAGATTCAGAAGGATGTAGGTTGTACTAAGTACTGGGAGATGAAGAAGCTTGCAAAGGATAGAGTAGCATGGAGAGCTGCATCAAACCAGTCTCAGGACTGAAGACAACAACAACAACAGTGTGTAAGCTTAGGGACTGATGACCTTGGCAGTTAAGTCCCATAAGATTTCACACACACTTGAACATTTTTTTGAAAATATACATCTCTGCATGCTTGGTTATCACGCAATTTCATAACATGTAACACTATCTGAAGATGTGACACTTCTTCTTCTTTCGCCGCGTCAGGTTTGACTGGACCAATGTTTTACCAAGCCTTCACACCTGATGCAACTGATCATGACATATTGAATCAACTCCTAACCTCGATTGTTATCTTAAGTTCAGAAACACATTGTAACCTAGTTAATCAACACATTATTAATTATTACCACAGTCAAGACAACATATGTAACAGACGTACACCGAACACATAGAAGGTATAAAGGGAAAAATTGTCACATCATGTCTAAGTCAAATTTACTGTCACCTCAATTTCTTCCCTTACATACAGTTTTAGTTTTAACTTAAAATACATCCGCAACCTATTATATATCTTATTTGTTACCGTTATCCATGTCAGCAACAAATGTAAATAAAATTGTATTTATACATTTGTACCTTCTTACCTTTTATTTTCTGTTTTTTCATCCTTTTGTGAAATTCACGAGAAACATATTAGTAATAAAACTGAATTTGTATGCTATATATGTCAAATCACAAAATGTACGGCCTGCTATATAATAAAAGGCAACAAGTCTTCACTTGAGAAATAAATAAGTAAATAAACCACCCCTCATAAGAACACCTATTCTTCTTTTTTTTCATATCTTTCTACTGATTTGAGGGAGTCAACCACGAATTCCCCTCCAATGCCAATCTCTCCCTATCAGAGTAACACATGCAACTAACGTCAGTAATCTGTTAGGTATTTACCAATATCTGGCAATCCCCTTCCAATTTTTACCCCCTACAGCCCTCTCAAGTATTACGAAAGATATTATTTCATGTCTCTTCTGTTCGCTGATTCTGCAGTGAACACCCTCATTTCTTATCCTATTCGTCCACCTAATTTTTCCTATGGCACCACATTTCAAACGCTTCCATTCTCTTCCTTTCCAGTTTTCTCATATTCCATGACTAGCTTTCTTGCAGCTCTGTGCTTCAAAAGCACATTCTTAGAAATATCTTGTTCAAATTAAGAACAGTGTTTGACACTAATATAATTCTTTTGGCCCTCATTGCCCGTGCTGGACTGCTTTTTGTGCTTCGTCCATCACAGGTCATGGATGATACTGTTTCGAAGGCAGCGGAATTCCTCAACTTCATCCACTTAGTTCTCACCAGTTTTGATGTTATGTTTATTGCAAATCTCATTTCCGCCACTCCCCATAATTTTCTTCTTCACTTTACTCATGTGTCCATTCGATTATTCATTGCGCTTAACATCTCTTTCACTTCTTCAAAAATGGTTCAAATGGCTCTGAGCACTATGAGACTTGACTTCTGAGGTCATCAGTCCCCTAGAACTTAGAACTACTTAAACCTAACTAACCTAACGACATCACACACATCCATGCAGGAGGCAAGATGCGGCCGTAGCGGTCACGCGGTTCCAGACTGTAGCGCCTAGAACCGCACAGCCACTCCGGCCGGCCTTTCAGTTCTTCCTCACCATCAATGCGTGTAGTCATCAGTGAATTCTATCATTAGTATCCTTTCACCCTGAATTCTAATCCCACTTCTGAACCCTACCTTTGTTTCCGCAATTTCTTTTACGATGCATAGACTGAATGGTACGGCCAACAGTACATCGCTGTCACATCCCTGTATTAAACCCATTATAATCTGACAGTTATATTGGGGGGTTCCATTCATGTTCCTCTACTTATCCCCAATGCTGTGCTAATGTAATAGAGGATTTCTTCGTCTACTTATGAACAACTTGTTACATTTAATTACGTCCAATATCAGTCTCCAGTCTCTACGCCATTCCCCAATCATCTGAAGCTCTTCCTACAATTTGCTACAGTATTCTAACATTCTTACCCTCTTACAGGCAACCACGTCATCTGCAAGGAGGTTGATGGAGCTTCCAAAGCTATACACTAAACCATTTATATATACAGCAAATGGAGAAGGTGCTACTACACATCTTTTGGGTACTCCTGAGTAGTAGGATCACCGGGAACAATTTTGGTATCAAACTGATGTGAAAGTTAATTAATTTGATCAATTAGTTACCCCCACAGCATCCCCATACCCACTCTGGATGATGTCATGTGTTTTCGTCAGCCTGGACGTCCGTCCCAGCCCCGTGGTCACAGCGCAGTTGTGTCCAGCGACAACCCACATTAGTAAGGCTCCCAACGCCCTAAGCAGCCTGCCGTTCTGCGATGGAGGACAACTGCGATTGACATCAAAACATCTCATATAATCGAGCATCTATTAAAAAGGAGAATACAATTGCGATGAGAGCAAAATGTTCTCCTTCCACGAAAATAGGTGCGGTCCATTTCTTTTAGTTTATGAACAATATTGGTATAGTTTTTACGTTCGACTGCAGGATGCAATTCGCATCTCATTATTTTGTGACATCTAACGATCATAGACGATCAGAGACCTGTACATGTCCAACCTGCATACAATGAGGAAAAAAGCTTCCACTATTTTGCTGCGAAAATACCAATTGCCGCAGAATGTCCTCGTTATTTCGAAACTGTCATACGAGTAAAGGAAAAAGCGAGAATTTAAACTCAAGAGGAAAAACATCTTTGTTAAGCAATTTCTTCCAGCTTGATGGACAAATTACCCAAGCTGAGATCGTCTCTCACTTTCAGACATAGATGCATGTATGTATTAAAACATTTCAAACACGTGAAATAACAACAGAGAATACAAACCTTCACACCATTAATTTACATCTCGGAAAATGAAACACAATCATTTTACATTGACAACAACGTGCTATAATTCAAGAGGACGTTGCTATTTTCTACCCTATGGCAAATCCCGTTTTACCAACGCGAAGCAATATCACATATGACTCTACGAAACAAATCGTGTGACCCTGTCTTATAATAGATCCTCCTATATGATTGTATCGTGTCTCTCTCTCTTCCGTTACATCGAAACCAGTTACCGTCTAGGTGCTTACATTTGTCATTTTTGAAGCACCTACCGACATCTCTGTAAAGTTCCTATCACATAACAGATTTTCGTGTCCTAGTTCTGTAAGTAATTTGATCATTACAGCCTGTTTCAGGCAATGGACACACAAGTCGGGGAAAAAAACACTATCATTTCTAGGTTCCACAACGGACTATAATAAAAGTGGTGTCTACTTTACAATTAGAGATTATGAAGGACGTGTCATAACATATATATTCTTAAATTTTCAATAGTAGTGATAATAACGAAGACAGTCATGATTCCACGAGATTGGATAGAGCCTCTTCCTGTTAGTTTTATGAGAGCAAAATAGATGTAGTCTCGCTAGAACTATCTGCACCAGTTATAGCATTCCTTGTAATAGAACGTCCTATAAGATTTTACCGCGTCTCTCTCTTCCAATACATTGAAACACAAATACCATCTGCGTTTTGTCATCACGCATATTCCGTATATACATATCTCTCGACTGGAGCTGGACACCAGTGCTCGAAGTCGTTTGCACAGACCTGAACAGAGCTTTGTCCTATATATTGGAGGAAATCCACATCCAACAAACTATCAATCACACAAGAAGGTTCCTATATTGTTACTTCATAAGCAGTTTACTACACTTTTTCTTCGGTTTAGCATAACCAAGCAGTGTTCACGTCCATGGACTTATATTCTTCCACCATAACTTCGATATCCATGTCAATTGCTGCTAAACAGACATTTTGATTCTTTGGTTCTCACAGAAAGCTGACACCGCATGGTGTACACTATGCAGCTCCCACAACACACAGGTTGGTAGAAATAAAACACAGAAACGATGTTTCTCGTTGACAAAAATGTGGAAGACATCGAAGTATACGGAAACTGGAAGAGTTTGTGGTATTGAAGATCGTTTCCAGCAGTTATCCGAAGGTGATGACCTCTACAGTTAATTTCATCTTCCACAGCGACTGGGTAGCGGATGCCTGGGTGTTCTGTTTCGAACAACACTGTTTCCTCTTTTTCAGTCATGTACATGATTACTCTTCCAGTGTTGACCATCGCCGGAAGGTGCTGTCCACAACACCTGGGAGGTACTACAAACAAAAAGAGGTACTGTTATCTCACTGGCCAAAAAATAAAATAAAAAAGGAAATAAAAACATATGGAGAGTTTCTCAGCATTTGGAAGTAGGATGAGTTTGCAGCATTGAGGAACACTTGCAAACAATTGTTTGAAGGTGATGACCTCTACATTTAATTCAATGCTCCACAGTGACAAGTAGGAGATATCAGTGTTCCGCCAAGGCTGCCTAGAGCTCAGCCAATCAATCATTATTTGGTAATCAACAGCGTACCAGTGAATGGACGGAATGGGAAAGATACCATTGATGCGGGACGCTGAACTGTAATACACACTGCAGTTGATGGCATAAAATCGGTAAAAATTGAGAAAAACCTCGTATGATTACGACAAATTTTTGGTAAATGCGTAAAATGGAGGGGAATGCGAAGAAATATGTAAAATTCCGTAAACAAACTTTCAAAATTACTCAAATTGGCTGATAATACATAAAATTAGAGAAAAAGTACCACGAAATGCAGTGATTTGAGATGGATAGGGGATGGGGGAGGGGGGATGGGTAAACGGTCACTCAAGACCGAAAAAGTCTTACGAATTATGCTCTGGCTGCATTCACTTTCAACCCTCCCTCTCCCCTTGTCAACTACATGGGTTTTAGTAACACGTACTCCAACAAAGGCAACAGAGGCGCCATATTAAAGCAGGCAAAACATGTGCATCCCAGTCCATGATTGTGTTCTCAAGCATGCAGTCGAATATAGATATTTCCGAATTACAGGTTTCTCTCAAACAGTCTTATTCCTTAAGTATTAAGGAGAAGGATCATTGCATTTATCAGACTTAAGCCATGTCCTTAAGTGCTTCGTAGGAGAGTGGAGGACCGTTGTCACAGATATCATTTTTAACAATGTGAGGGGCGGGGGGGGGGGGGGGGTGTACTCGAGAGATGTGGTGTTAGGACGAAATTGCTATATTATCCTGCAAGTGAGCAAAACCACCTAACACGAGACCAGAACTTCTTTGTGCAAGAGGAATGCTACCGGAGCTGTGGTGATACTGCTGTAAAAAGCAATAACACTGTTACATATCCTTTGTCTACTGGTCGTGATGCAACTTCTTCGTATGCAATTTCCTGTAGCAGTATGTGTGTGATACCTCAACGTATCGCTGTTTTCCTAGTGAGACGGCCTAATCCGTCAAAACCGATACTACTACTTCTAACTATATGTATGACTGACATGGGACGTGTGACTGAGGGTACGTACGTTTTCGATTTAGAAAGTCGTATAAAATACGTTAATTTCGTAATAGACAGGACAACAGTCTCCAAACATCGTTCTAGTGGGCTTATAAGCAGATCGAGCGGTGGATATAAAACGACGATGCCTTCCTAGGACACCATAATAGTGCATAATTTTTATCATTTTAAAATTTGTCACTGTAGTGATTGAGACAGGAAACTTGCGTTGTGGTTATAGTCTGATGTTGGGCGAACATACGTATACTGCATTAATTAACAGCGTTGCACTCTGAAACGGATGATACTTCAGAAACTGTATGGCTTTTACAATATAGCATTTCTAGGTGCAGAATCGTGTGATCATCGGAGTGTGTGTTTATGCTCTACACTCATTTCTCTCATGCTCGTATCTGCCTGGTACTGACTCCTTGAGATTTGACTGCACACTTGATTTATGTGAAATATTTCAAACTCCATCAGTCTGGAGCACCACCATGTATAAACCACAAGTTTCTTCTTACCATCTGTTTTAACAAGCAACACTCTGATGTCCACTATGAACTGATAACAAGTGCTACCCTCCTCGACATGCACGCATCTCGGAAGATCTTGTGCATTTGGATGGGTGCCATGGGTAAGACTGGTGTTGCAGCAATACTGTGACCCCCATCCACACAGGGAACAATGGCCAGTCGTAATCGTAAATTCTGCACAATGATCGATGCGCGGGAAATATGTAGATAACTTAATTGCATCGGTATAGGACGCTGTATTGTATAATTTGAAATATGTGGTCGAATGGATGTACTGCACAGTCATGTAGCTGCAATCGTAATCTATTATATGGTACTTTCAAACAAGTGGAGGGGTGATTTAGCGATGAAGCAGAAATTGCGGAGCATTCTCCCTTGTCATTGCCTGGAATTGAAATTACGGAACAACTGGTAAAACTGCTAAAATTGATCTCACTATCAACTACAGTGTGTATTACAGTACATCGTCCCATGCCAGAGGTATCTTTCCCATTCCGTCCATTCACTGGTACGCTGTTGATTACCACATAATGATTGACTGACACACTTGGCTGAGCTCTAGGCAGACTTGGCGGAACACTGATATCTCCTACTTCACTGTGGAGCATGGGATTAAATGTAGAGGTCATCACCTTCAGACAATTGTTTGCAAGTGTTCCTCAATGCTGCAAACTCATCCCATTTCCAAATTCTGCGAAACCCTCCATATGTTTTTATTCCGTTGTTATTTTACTTTTTTTGGCCAGTGAGATAACAGTACCTCTTTTTATTTGTAGTACCTCCCACGTGTTGTGGACAGCACCTTCCAGCGGTGGTCAACACTGGGACAGTAATCATGTACATGACTGCAAAATGAGGAAACAGTACTCTTAGAAACAGAACACCCAGACATCCGCTACCCTGTCGCTGTGGAAGATGAGATTAACTGTACAGGTCATCATCTTCGGATAGCTGCTGCAAACGATCTGCAACACCGCAAACTCTTCCAGTTTCCATATGCTGCGATGTCTTCCACGTTTTTGTCAATGAGAAACATCGTTTCTGTGTTTTATTTCTACCAACCTGTGTGATGTGGGAGCTGCATAGTTTACAACACAACAGCTTTCTGTGAGAACCAAAGATCGAAACGTGTTAATGTCAGTTTAGTAGCAGCTGACATGGACCGCGAAGTCATGGTAGAACAACAAAGTATGTGGCGGTGTACAATGCTTGGATGTGTTACAAACAAAAGAACAATGTATTAAACTGCTTATTAAGGAACAATATAGGGACCCTCCCGTGCGATTGATAGTCTGTCAGATATGGTCTTTCTCCAGTACAGACGACAAAACTTTTTGCAGACCTATGAAAATGAACATTTGGTGTCCAGCTCCAGTGGAGCAATGCGGGTATATGGAATATGCTCGACGACAACATGCAGACGGTATTTGTTTTCTGATACATCACGAGATAGGGGCGTGGTAAAATCTTATGGGAGGTTCTGTTACAACAGTGCTATAACTGGTTAAAGTTTTGAAGCAGATTTCTCTCGAAGTTACACCGAGTTTGCTCATAAAATTCACAGGAATAGTCTTTATCTATTCTCGTGGAATCATGACCGTTTTCATTAGCATCATCGCGATTGCATATTTAAAAAAGTAGATGTTATTGCACGTCCTGTCTTATTTCATACTTCATAATCTCTAATTATATAGTAGGCGCCACTTTTGTTATAGCCCGTTGTGGAACCTAGAAATGATACCGTTTTTTCCCCGACATGTGTGTAGATTGCCTGAAACAGGCTGTGATGATCAAATTACTTATAAAACTAGAACACTAGGATCTGCGGTTATATGATAGAAACTTTACAGACATGTCGGTAGGTGCCTCAAAAATGTCAAATGTAAGCACGCAGAGGGTAACTGGTTTCGATGTAACGGAAAAGAGAGAGACACGGTAAAATCATATAGGAGGTTCTATTATAAGACAGGTTCTCAGGATTTGTTTCGTAAAGGCATGTGTGATATAGCTTCGCATTGGTAAAACAGGTCTTGCCATACAGTATAAAATAACAACGTCCTCCTGAATTATAGCATGTTGTTATCAATGCAGAATGATTGTGTTTCATTTTCCGAGATGTGAGCTAATGACGTGAAGGTTTGTATTCTCTATTGTTATTTCACGTTTCTGAAATTTTTTAATACATACATGCGTGATAGTTTATTTACAAACACTGATCTGTAAGTGAGAGACGCTCTCAGCTTGGGTAATTTGTCCATCAAGCTGAAAGAAATAGCTTAACAAAGATGTTTTTCTCTGGAGTATAAATTCTCGCTTTTTCTTTACGACAATGACACCTTCAAAATGACGAGGACATTCTGTGGTGATCAGTAATTTTAGCAGCAAGGTAGTGGATTTTTTTCCCCTTTTTTGTACTTAGGTTGCACGTGTACAGGCTTGTGATCATTTGTGATCGGTGGCAGTGCACTTCGTTGGATGTCAGAAAATAATGAGATGCGAATTTTTCCTGCAGTCGAACGTGAGAACTATACCGATTTCCTCATAAACTAAAAGGAAATGGACTGCACCTATTTCCGTGGAAGAAGGACATTTATTATCATCGCAATTGTGTTCTCCTTTTTAATAGATACTCGGTTATAGGAGTTGCATTGACGTCAAATACAGTTGTTTCTACCACAGAATGGCAGGCTGCAGGGGGCCTGTCTACTGTGGTTGCTCGCCGGAACAGCTGCGCTCTGACCAGGGGGCAGTGCTACTAAATCTCCCTTTTGTGTTAGTAAAGGGCCGTCGCCTGAAGACAGGCCAGGTGCTGCGAGCAACCATGGAGGTCGGCGGAAGACCTGATGAGGCCAACAACCGCGGCAGGGTGGGAGAGGGCCACAGAAAAATCACGAGGCGTTTTGCGGAGCAGCTGGCTGTTTGGAATCTCTGGAATTTATCTGATGTTCCAGAGGGGTTCAGTCTTTCAGAGAAATACGTTTAACAGATTTCAAGAAAGAATTGTGTTGACATTAAAGAAAAGAGGTCTCCACTACAGAACGACAACCCTACTGGAGGCATTGGGAGCGTACCGAATCTGTGTGAGATCATCAACACATCTGTGCACTTGACCATGGGGTTGCCGTGTAAGGGTGGGGCTGTGTCACGATATTTTAGATGAATAAGTTGCACTTGGGACGACCATCGTCTTATCTCCTATCCTATTGTTTAGTTGATTATACATGCTGGCAAAGGACAGTTGCCTCAAGGTGGTCAGAGACCGCAACCAACTTCTGCCACCGTGGAAGGATGGTAGACCATGAAGCAAGCGCAGTGAATAATACCCTGTTTGAAAAAGTGATCTGGAACTTTCTCTGGATTTTCGTTGTTGTTCCAGAGGGATGTACTCTTTCATAGAAACACGCATAACAGTTGCACGAAAATTTCTCTTCTTACCTTTTATCTATCTATGACTGATTTCCACAGACTGGAGACCGTACATGATTGCAACCAGAAGGAACTCTAGGTGGGCCACCAACAGCAAGGCAGAATAAGCCACTAACCCCAACCCATCAGGAGAGGGAGTGATGGAGGGAGGCAGCGATGAGGGGAAGAAGGAGGTAAGACTGCCTCCAAGTTGTTTAGTTCACGAGCGCCCATTGAGAAGAACGCACGTTCTGCTACCGTCTCCCTCTGCAGTCTTTTTGGACGAGTATTTTCTCCAGTACATATGTTGAATTATGACCCATTCATTACGAGTGCTGTTTTTTACGTCATTTTCGAAGTGTCACTAGAGTAGCGATGCGTTTTTTCCATCAGTTGTGATAGCGTGTTGGCTTCCATTAGCTGGGATGCATGGTGATTGCGGAGCAGGCAATGCTTACCGGTAATACACTTATTAAACTCCTTTCTGTCCAACACCACAATCTCATCAGCTGAGAATATTTCCCACCAAAAACGAAAAATAAATAAATAAATAAAGGTTGTACCTTACACCACAACCTTTTTCCCACCAGCTTGTGGGTGAACTGTAGAGTTTGAGAGCGCCTACACTAGTTTCGAGTGGTATTGTGAAACTTTTTCCCAGCAGAATAACACCAGTTTACATCGTAAATTATTGAATTATTGATTGTATGCACTTCTTGTATAGCACTATGCATATAGTTGCGTAATTAGCTCCGACCTGTATGATTAATTACGTAATAAGGACCGATCTTTACTTCAGTTTCCCAACCAAAACTAATAAATTACACTAACATAGCCTTCCTCTCCTGCATCTCAGCAGTTTCCTTGTGTTGGGGGTTCCACTTGGGCTTTCCATCCAGAAGGACTGCCCGGAAAAAGCATCGCCACTTTTAATTTCCCCCCAATTCCCTGGTGGGGACGAGGGTTGGGGGGGGGGGGGGGGAAGGTTAGCACCAACCTGGGACAAAGAAATTCCCACAAAAATTCAAAATTCCGTCGAAAATTCTAAATTCCCGGCAAAATTCGAAATTCCCGCCAAGAGGGTAGGTGGGAGATGGGGAGGGGGTGGTTCAGGAGTGAGGCAGGGGGCTGGAAAACACGTCCCGGCTGACGAAAACACATGACATCATCCCGAGGGGGGGCGTGGTTGAAGGGGGATTAATTTATCAGTTTAATTAATTTGCATATCAATTTGTTATCAATTTGGCATGAAAATTACGCTCAGAGCCCCAGTACCCTACTGCTCTCCTGATTTTATCTTTTAATGTGTTTCTTTATTCGTTAAGACCGTTAACAGAGTTCTATCTGCAAGGAAATCCCGATTACAGTGACAAGTCTGCTCCAATAAGCTCGTTTTTTTCCCTCAAAACAACAGTAAGGAACTGAATAAAAGCCTTTCTATAGTCAAGGCATACATCAAACTGAGTGTTCCCTTGTAAAGTCAAGTCAGTCAGTAAAGTTACAGCAGAGGGGGCTGTGAAGAAGACATCAGCCAATAGCACACTAACGGATCCCTCTCTGGATGAGAATGCAATAGCAGCGGCTTCTAGGCAAAGTTTCCTTCCTTACAGTCCTAGCGACCCTCTATGATGTTACCCTCTCCACCGGCTTCTACCCTGACTGGATCCTTATGTTCCCCAAAACCCGGTAAACCTCCTTCTGACACATCCTCCTATCGCCCTATCAGTCTCTTGCCGGTCTTCAGCAATGTCCTTGAGTCCACCCTTACCCGCCACATTCACTATCACCTCCACCAGAACCGCCTCCTTCCCCTGACCCAATGTGGCTTCCGACCTTCCTTCTCCACCTATGATCTCCTCCACCTGGAACACCCCCTTTCCACTCACCTCAATTCCCATCGTGCCGCCATCTTCGTATCCCTTGGCCTTGAACACGCATATGACCGTGTATGGCATCTCAGCCTCCTTTTCAAACTCCAGACCCAAGACCTCTCCATCAACTATCTTCACCTGATTGCCTCCTTCCTCACCACCCTCCTTTGTTACGTCCACAGCTTCAACTCTTACACCCACCCCTCCACAGGCGTGCCCCAAGGGTCTGTCCTTTCCCCTATCCTCTACCTTTTATACGCAGTGGACATGCTGCAGCCTCCACCGCCCATCCATCTCCTACAATATGCCAGTGATACCGCCTTCCTTGCTCTCGCCCCCTCCCTACAATGTTCCAAACACCTCCTCCAGTCCCACCTCTGCCAGTTCACCATATGATGCAACCAATGGCTCCTTAAGATCAATCCCTCCAAGACCCAGGCAATCATCGTGGGCTGCACCACCCCCTCCTGGATTTCTACCTCATCATCTATGGCCGCCCCATTGCCCTTACTCCCACCTTCAAGTATCTTGGCATCAACCTCAACCGCCACCTTTCCTGGATCCCTCATCTCCACATACTCCAAGCCGAGGCACGTAACCGTCTCCCTCCGCAAGCTCCTCTCAGGTCGCACATGGCGATATGACTCATCCACTATCCTACATACCTATAAGTCCCTCATCTACCCAATCCAGTGTTATTCCCACCCCACCTGGATCTCCAACCCCCTCCCACCTACTGCAAATCCCTCCAAATTCTTGAGCAACATGCACTTCACCACGCTTATTGCATCTGCCTCCTGTCCCCCACGTGAATCCTCTATGATTTGATCCCCTTCCCCCATCTCCTCCTGTTCCTTGAACAAATAAGAATCCTATACACCTCCCCATCATTTGGTTTCCCCCATCCTCGTCGCACCCCAGCCTGCTGCTGCACCTGTACCACAGTGTCCCACCTAGTCTCCATCTTCACAAGCTCCATACACTTGCCCAAGGTAGCTTCCAACAACTCCCCCTCCCGGATAATGTCCTCGTGCCCTCCATCTAACCCTCTTACCAGATCTAGTCCCACCTTCTACCCTCCCTCCCCTCTCTCAGGGCTCCCTCTCTCCATCCCTCTTCCCCCTTCCCTTGTTCCTCCTTTTCCCCTGCCACCCCTCTTCTTTCTTCTTCCCCCCCCCCTGGATGTGAAGTCCCATAGTGCTCAGAGCCATTTGAACCATTTGAAACACCCCCCCCCCCCTCCAGGCTTCTGGCACCTTTCCTTATCCTCTCCCCCACCCCCTTCCTCACCCCTCCAGGCTTCCCCTACTGTCTCTCTCCCCCTCATATCTTTCCTCCCCTACCCTTCATCTGGTGGTAGGTCTCCCACATCAGTGAAGTGATTTTTAACGTTGATCGTTTTTGTTGTGGTGTCAGTATTTTTCCTGTGATGTGCGTAGTGCTTCGTTTCATCACCACCAACAGTGCCGCCAGTATATCTCATTGTGTTTCCGCAGTGGTGTTTCTTTGTTTTCTCTTCCACCTAAAGTGATCGCTCTCCAAATGTGTGTGTGTCTCTCATCTACGTTTCTGTACTCTGCCTTTTTATAATTATCTGTTTTTATTCTCATTTTTTTACCAATTTTTACCATTCTCTGTTCTGTGTTCTTTTCCTCATGTGCTTATGTTTCTGTACCTCTCTTGGCTGAAGAGTGGTGTATTGTGCCGCAGCCAGCCTGCCCCAATTTGGGGAGTGAAATCACAACAGAGAAAAAAAAACTCTAGGCGAAGGGAACATAAGCACCACTCCTGAGTGGCCATGGCCCAGTTCTACAGAAGCGTCAAGACCAGCGACCTGGATAGAAGCATCCACTGTATTACTTCACTTCTATTGGAATCATTATATTGAAGGACACTATATTTGCATGCCGCCCTTTTCTTGCAACACGTTTAAGCACTTCTCAAAGCTGAGTATTGTCATTTATCTTATTGTAATAAAAAATCATTGACACAATTTGCTTGAATTGTTGTCTAGTGATCCGAGAAAGCAGGTTTCCTAGGCATCCCACATTTGACAAGTAGGCAGGATACAACATTGGCGACAGGTATTAAGAAGAACCCAGAGCCGACAGCCACCACAGATCCGCTGTTTTGTTTTCGTGGGTTCTTGTGTTTTGCTGGCGCCTTAACTCTACTTTGTCTTTTCGTTGCAGGGGTGTGTTTACTTGGTTTAACAGTATCTTGTAGTGTTTTTCCTAATCAGTGTTTTCACGTTGGTGTTGCACAACTTTTCTTTGCTTGTGTGATTATTTTTCTTGCTTGAATTGTCTGTTTATCCCAATGAGCAACCCACCTCACCCACCCGCTACACAGGCGCCTCAGCTGCAAGCGATATATGCAACACAACTAATGCAGGTATTTCAGTTTCATATCCAACAAATATCAACACTGCTAAACACAGTACAACAGTTCCTGACAGCTAAAGGCACCACTACAGAACAACAAGCACTACCTGCAGCTCCAGGTGCTGTTCCGCCTTTTCGTCGGTTTCATGAACAACACGAGGAAGGGCTCGAATGGTTACAACAGTTTAAATCCCACGTAATTGCTCACAACGTACCAGGTACTGTGAGACTCCTTTTTTTTTTGTCAACAATAGGAAGTGCAATGTTTCGTCTCATACAGAAATGGTTCCCTAACGCCACTTCAAGTGAATTTTCATATGATCAGGTTGTAGATTCGCTAATTAACTGTTATGATGAACAAGTGAATGTGGTAGCAGCTAGGTACCAATTCTTTAATTGCAAGAAACGGTCAGAGTAAACTTATTGTGAGTTGGTAACAGATCTGCTGGGTATGACGAGATGACGAGGAAATGCAAATTCAGACGTGCTTGTGGTGCTTTCTATCCAAATGTTATCCTGCATTTTACAATCATATAAAATGTAACTGTTGTCAAACTTGGAGAACAGATTTTGAAACAGTCAGATCCATCATTTCAGCACATAGTGCAAATACTAGATCTGTACGATTCAGGTGCCATGTCGACTGATAAATTTGAGCAGTCACAAATTCGTCAGGTAGGGTCGCCCCTTGTTCGCGACTGGCGCTTTAGTTAGCAACAGCTCATGCAGCCAGCCGTGTCAGCGGTTATCCATGCCGTGTAAACAGCTCTTCAACCAGGTGGCTACTCAGGCGAACATAATTTAGTCATGCCCTCAGTGTTATTCACGGCTCAAACGCCACGACTCACCATCTAGACAAGCACAGTGCTATACTTGTGGCAGGAAAGGTCATGTACAATCCGTTTGTTTGCAACGGAACAAACATTGGAATCCTGCTCGCTCACAAAAGTCTGAACACAAGGCCCATGTCCTCAAGTCAGTGTATTCCAAGCCTACTTCAGGCATTAATAGAACTAGCAAGCGAACAGTTTCTTCAGTGCTACGCTTGTTAGTGGAAAACGTGAGTAATTTCAGTTGGACATGGGTGCCTCTGTTACACTGCTGAATCGTATCACATGTGAACTTCAGGCTCTACTGCGCAGCTGACGGCTCGGCTTATATTGGACAAGACAGTCCCATTCTCGGACCAGGTACTTTTCCTGCTGTGTATCGCTCACATAAGCGAACGATGAGTTTCACTGTGCTACAATCACGCGATTTTTAAAACATTTGGCCGTCATTCATTTGATTTGTTTAGCTTTAAAATTCAGGACAATTGTTGTCGGTGACTGCATTCAATGCGAAACACACTGTAGCTAGATGAAAGAATTTCCTGAACTTTTTTCTGAAGATTTAGGCAAGGCTGACTATTTTGTAGCACATATTGCAACGAAAGACAATGCTCAGCCGAAATTTTGCCGGGCCAGAACTGTTCCCACTGCATTACAGGACAAAGTCGCTGCTGAACTTAAAGAATGCAAGTTAGCGGAGTTATTGCGCCCATACCAACTAGCCAGTGGATAAGTCCACTGGTTTGGCTCCCCAAACCTTCAGGTCACATTTGCCTCTGTGTTGACTTTGACTTTCACAAACTGTGATTGATACTTCTCCATTGCCACGCCCAGAGGATCTCATCGACCTATTAGGAGCTGGTCGTTACTTTTAAAAAATTCATTTGCGCGACGCATACTTCAAATACCACTAGATGAAGAACCTCAGAAAGTGTGTGTTGTGAACAATCGTTTAGGCTTATTTAAGTATCTGCGTTTGCCTTCGTCATTTCCCACTGGTATTTGGAACAGCTGACTGCTCAAGTACCTATTTGGAAGATATGATCGTAGCAGGCCGTACACCTGAAGAACACATTGCAAATTTGCGTGGCTCGTTTCGAGTGTTATCTGATGCAGAACTAAATGGTTCTTTGTGTATTGTGTTGTATTGTGCCGCAACCAGCCTGCCCCAGTTTGGGGAGTGAAATTACAATAAAGAAAAAAAAAACTCTAGGCAAAGAGAACATAAGCGCCACTCCTGACTGGCCATGGCCCAGTTCTACAGAAGCGTCAAGAGTTGCAGTATCTTGGTCATGTCATAAACAGTCAAGATGTACATCCTCTTCAGTCACACTTGTTAGCCATACGTGATCTGCCAGTTCATCGCAATGTCACAGAATTGCAGTCAGGAGAAGTAAACTATTAAATTAGATTCATACCTAATGCTGATCAGACCGGTTCAATTGTATCACCTGCGTCTCAAGAACGTCCCTCTGTTTGGACAGATGAGTGCTAAGAAGCTTTTCAAAAACTTATAGATGCATTGCTCAGTAATCGATGCTTGGTTCACTTTGATCATGAAAAACCAGTGGCGTTGCGAGTTGACATTCCCTCTTAGGGATCGGAGCAGTGCTTTTGCACAGATTAGGTGAAAAACACAGGCCTATTGCTTTCGCATCAGAAGTGTTGACCAAGGCTCAGTGTAACTATTCACAAACAAAGAAAGAGGCATTGGCTGTTGTGTATGGAGTCACCAAATTCCACCACTATTTGTATGGCAGAAAATTCTACTTAGTAATGGATCACAATCCACTGCAGTCCTTGTTTCATACGACGAAGCCGGTTCCTGTACGGACTGCCCAAAAATTGCAAAGAAGGGATTTGTTGTTATCTCAATACCAGTACTCGATTTTGTATCGTCCGACATCTCATCATGATAATTCGGACACACTTTCACGTCTTCCGATTGGCCCTGATACAGACTCTGACGATTCTGCTGCATCTTGTCGTCACATCGATGCTCAGGATTCTGAATTGCTTCAACCCTTTCCTCTGAACTATAGGAAAATTGCACAGGCCATGGAAGCTGATACAAATTTAAACATTTTGCTGAAATACATCCGCATATCTTGGCCTCGCTCATTGCATGGCATAACGAACTCTTTAGTGCGCCAGTACTTTGCACGTCGGCATAGCCTCGCTATACAGTGGATAGTCACATACGTTGATCCCTAAAGCTTTGAAAATAGAAGTGTTGCAGTTACTTCACCAATGACACTGGGGGATTGTTCGTAGAAAACAGTTAGCGCATCGAAACTGTACTTGGCAGGGTATGGACGCCCAAATAGAACAGATGACGTCGCAGTGTTACGCCCGTGCGGAAAATCAGTGCGCTCCGCCACAAAAATTCACTGCCTGGCCTAATTCACAATCGCCATGGCAACGTGTGCACACAGACTTTGGAGGACCTTTTTGGAACACTTGTTGGCTGATTGTGGTCGACTCTTATAGCAAGTTTCCTTTTGCTTTGCCAATGAACTCGACAACGTACCGTAGCACAATTGAAGCGCTCTCCCGTATTTTTTGCCTACAAGGTTTACCTGAAGTCTTAGTGTCGGACAACGGCGCTCAGTTAATGTAAAATTATTTTGAAACATTCTGTGAACACAATGGCATACAGCGTCTAACTAGTGCACCATCCACAGTGAAACGGCGAAGCGGGACGTTTTACCAGAACCTTGAAGCAGGAGATGGCCAAGCTTCGCACCGCACACACTGGGGATCAAGTATTGCAACTGTTTCTCGCCTCGTATCGTTCGCATCCACGAGAAGGACCATCGCCGGTGGAATTGCTTCACGACCGCCGCCAATCGACACTGCTCCACCTGCTACACCTTCCTCAGCATCCGGCGGCGAAGACAGGCAGCAAGTATCTCTTCGCGCCGCATGATATTGTGTTTTACAGTATTTTTAGTGGCAGCGATGGTGGCTGCGAGACGAGGTCCTTCGTCGGCTTGGCGCTTGCATGTATCTCATTTCAGGCCCAAACGGATTGCAGCGCCGACATCAAAATCAAATTCGCCACTGTCACGTGCACGGTGATCCTTCAGTAACTCCCCCAGATTCACGGATCTCGAGGACAGCGTGGCCACAGCAGCCACCAGAGGGTGTCATCATGAAACCACGGGACGACTCCATGGAGACGAAGCCTTTGCCTCCTCCGCCTCCCCTCGTCCTACCGATGGAGTTGGACCCACCCACGCCGCAGCAGCCGACGCCTTCTACATCTTGCTATGGGCCTCATGAGGTGGACGCATATTCTTCAGGTCGTCTTCTCTTGGACGTTTGCACCAGAGCGAAGGCCGGATGGCGGGGTACGACTGGAAGCTTGACGTCCCCTGCAGCCACAGCTTCCAGTCCCGTCCACGCCTGCCTCCCCCGCCGTTGTCTAGCTCCCTATACGACGACCGTCCGTCGGTTTGAGGGGGGGGGGGGGGGGTAGAGAAGGAATGTTCCGGCTTCCTGGGTATAGTCAAGCGCTGACATGCCAGTCGGAATCATTACAGCAGAGTGAGCTGTGAAAAAGACGTCAGCCAATAGCGCGCTGACCGACTCTTCTCTATGACGACAACACGACAGCAGCGGCCTCTAGGTGAAGAGAACGTAAGCGCCGCTCCCGACTGGCCGCGGCCCAGGTCTACAGAAGCGTCAAGACCAGCGACCAGGACAGAAGCACCCACTGTATTCACTTCTATTGGAATCATTATATTAAAGGACATTGATTGTATTTGAATGTCACTCTTTGCTTGCGACATGTCTATGTACTTCTCAAAGTTAAGTATTGTCATTCATCTTGTTGTAATATAAACTCATGAAAACTATTTGCTTGAATTGTTGTCTAGCGATCCGAGAAAGCAGGTTTCCTAGGCACCCCATATTTGACGAGTAGGCAGGATACAACACTAGCACATCTGGCAGCGATATTGCGGAGATTGGGGCCACAGTTGCATCCGGGCGTCACCATACTGGAGAGAGTATATAGGACACCGACCCGAGTACAGCAGTAACCATCAGGAACCACGTGAAGGTGAGAACAAGTCTGTTTGCCGGAATATCGTCACACCCACGAATTCTACGAATATATAAGAAACTATCAACCTGGATTGCGGTAATGAAACCAACCTTTACTTGTGTTTCAGCCCAAATACTTGAGCCTTCTTCAGAAGATGTACCTGAATCTGTAATTTGTCTAAGAGAGCATGGTCTAGAAATAAAACTAAAACAGCCTAAATAGAAAGTTTCACATGAGCTCCCGAGGCCCACCGCACGGCGTCCGTGGAGACGAGGCGCACGCCAGAGTTTAAGTCTTGGTGTTGACTTAGTACTTATCTACCGCGTTTTTAAAATGTGGCTACGCCTATTCAGGCTGTTCTGACATCACCTTCAGTCACATCCCAGATGTGTTCGATATGGTCCAGATCTGGTGAGCTGAGGGCCAGAACATCAATTGGAACTCGTCACCGTGTTCTGGGGAGGGGGGCGATGAGTACTGACATCTCGTTCAATTACGTCCCAGATGCGTTCGATCGGCTTCAGATCTGGCAAATTAGGGGGCCAGCACATAAACTGGATCTCCCCACTGTGTTCCTCGAACCACTCCTGGCCTTGTGACATGGCGCATTATCCTGCCGAAAAATGTCACGGTCACGGGAAACATGATCGTCATGAAAGAGTGTATGTGGTCTAGTGTACGACGCTCCGTGGTCGTCATGGTGGCTCCCCTGAATTTACGGAAACTAGGTGACTTTTTTGTGAAATATGGTGCCAACTGTGCAAACTCCCTCCAGCGATCTACCAAGGCCTCATTGCTACCATGCCACGTTGTGTCGCCACTACTATTCTTTCAAATGGTTCAAATGGCTGTAAGCATGTATAAGAATAATGGAGAATCCGTTTCCCACAGCTTGCAGTAGAGCTGCTGCATCGTGCATGATGTTTAAATTTATTGCTTCTATGCTACTAACTTTGTTCGCAAAAAATTTCGCAGACAGTCTCCTGACTATACCTACTAAAATATATCATAGTGTGACACATAGGTCAGGAGATATGACGTCAAATACTGAGGTGCCTAAGGAACGTTCTGATTTGTTATTTCTCTACTATTAACTCCATTCACAACAATTTCGCAGACAGTAGCCACAATTACCGCTAGATGCACCTGCAAAATTATACCATTATAGACACATAGATCAGTAAATACAACTTCATAAACATTATGCTGCGTGAAAATGAAAGCGCATGGCGAAATCCTCTAGATATATAGGTGAAATATGAGTACAAATACGTGTGAAATACGTTAAATGTAAATGAAATGTATTTATTACATACGTGGGCAAATCCATCATCCTAGCTCTGGAACGATTTCAGTAAAATTTGCTACACATATTAGTTACGATCTGGAAAAAAATACTGTAGGTGTAACAAGCTTCTCTTGGTGTGTGACTGGTAATGTGGAGAGAAGAGGGAGGGAAGGAGGTGGTAGGCAGGGAGAGAGGGGAAGGAAACGTTGGTCACTGATAGTGGGGAGTAGGGTATGGCCAGAGAGAGAGGGAGGGGAAGATGGACAAAGAGAGGGGAAGGAGGAAATGGATAGAGAGAAGGGGAAGTTGTATGGAGAGAGGAGGAAGAAGAAGACGGACAGAGAGAAGAGGGGGCAGGGGATCGACAGAGAGGGGGGTTGAGGAGGTGGACAGAGAGAGGTGTTGGAGGGGGGCGTACAGAGAGGGAGAGAAGAAGGAGATGCACAGAGACACAGGGAAGGTGGAGAGGGACTAACAGAAGATTGGAATAAATACTTACCCGGATACGTTTTTTTTTTTTTTTATAAATAACTGTATAGCCGCGGATAACAAAGCGGAGCGCAGCTAGTGCGAATATAAGACAGCAGGTTGAGAGCGGCGCCTCTTCTCCAGTGTTGTATGAAGTGTTTAGTCTATCGTAATACCGCTACACCTACAGTGATACTGCCCTGTTTTTTTGTGGTTTTTATTAGTGTTGTACGTCAATGTGCAACTAATGACGATTCTTACTGTCTTACGTTTACACCTTTGTATGTGGAGAGGACAGAAACTTTTGTGCGGATGCTATGCTATGATAATTGTTTGGTTACACTAGTATGTTGTATAATTCACACCAGTATAACGTTTGTTGCATGCCGCAATCACAATATTGCAACTTAAATGGGCAATAAGTTTTTATCGGTCCACAAGCCAGAAATATGTTAGTAGGTCATAAAGCGTCTGCTCATGGCTCTATGTAGGCTACGATTTGTGAAGTACACTTTCTAGGACAGCAGTGAACGGACCATCTATAAAGTCTTAGATGTTGCGCACGGATAGGACGGAGTTTACCGTTCGATGTAGAAACTTGTTACTAAACGTTGCGTACGTCAGCGAGAGATTGTAAAGCGAACGGGTGCCTACCTCGGGGCGATTTGCATCAGAAAGGCCGAACGGCCAGACAGCCATTCTCTGTACGTCGCACTACATTGCTTCTCATCTTTACTGCAAGTTAACGCTCTTGCATGACTATAGGTAATGTTCCAGTCTGAAACTCAATGAATATGTGTGATGTTATCAGCACTACTTCCGAAAACTTTATCACTACGATATACTCCTCACTAGAAAACACCTTACTCGATCAATAATCTTGTAGTTCTTAACTAATTCTTTGTTGCGCTGCTATTCATGTCGTAAACGACGCCAAGTGCTTCATTTCTTAAATCTTTTTTAGCGAAAAATCGACACTATGTAGTGAAGTGTCAGCAAATTACTGGGGATTGTAACCAAGGGTGAGAAAATTACATCTCAAATTAAATTGAGGATTACGCCACGTATCAATTTCTTTGTTGCACAATGTGTTCATGCAACATGAAACACTGTGGCAAATAAAATAAATGTCGTATGACTAGGGCCTCCCGTCGGGTAGACCGTTCGCCAGGTTCAAGTCTTTCGATTTGACGCCACTTCGTTGACTTGCGCGTCGATGGGGATGAAATTATGGTGATTAGGACAACACAACACCCAGTCCGTGAGCGGAGAAAATCTCCGACCCAGCCGGGAATCGAACCCGGGCCCTTAGGACTGACATTCTGTCGCGCTGACCACTCAGCTACCGGGGGCGGACATGCGTCAAATAAATCACTGACAAGTAGAGAAGCAGATTTTCTTAAAAACAAGTGCTACTGGTTCAGTACATTATGACGAAGAGCCTCAGTTAAGATTATATATCTTGCCGAAGCAACTTTCGCTTTGAAGCACGTAGGGGGCAGTAATAACATCAAATGAAGACAGTAAAGGACTAATATTAGAAACGTTTAGACCATTTATTTCCATTAACACATCTCCACCCAGAAGCCAACTCGTATTTAGTGTCTGACCAAAAATCTTTGAAGCCTCATAATACGCAATTAACTAAACTGTTTTACTGCCAGGAGAGTCTTAACAATGAAATTAGTGTTTGCTTAGCCGCCTCAAATCAGCGTGGGGTATCGTCCAGAGATCATAGTGCCACTTCAGAGTTGGCAGTGTGATTCGATACCAGAGATATTAGCGAGGGCTCGTTGCAGTCCGCCACACACCGTCAGGTGGCTTGCGGAGTATGGATGTAGATGTAGATGTAGACCACACCTCCATCTCAGTAGCTGCAGCGCTCTCACACTGAGGTCATTATACTGTCGAGCTAGCAGGGGCTCTGCCCCAGTTCTGGTCTCTTCTACAACAATCAACATCATCGTTTAGGACCAAACAGCACTTAAAATTTCAGATGAACTTGCAGTGTTGGCAGGTTTGAACATTGTACTTCAAGAGGACTGTTTTTAGTTAGAGCATCAAGCGCTACTTTGCTTGTCCATGAAAGTTGTAAATTATCCAATACTCCTTTGGTAAAGAAATATTTTTCATTTATTTATGTAAGAAAGTGAATTAATATTTTATTTGCCAGAGCAATCAAAGTGTGGTATCACATATCAGTATCACCCCCACAGGGGTCTATAAGTCGGTAACGACATGCTCGATCTGGTGCAACCGGTGGAGCACGGCTTTTTCCCCATGCCCCCAGCAGCTGTGGTCTATGAGCGTCTTCTGCGGCCCCAATGTAGGACGGCAGGCGGCGGGCACAGCTACCACTCCCACTTGGAACTTCTTCACTACAACACCATCGATGATGCTTCATACAGCAAGCCTCTTCCTTGTTGTCATTGTGATAGCTGGACTTTATTTCTTGTTCTAACAGATACAGAGTGTTACAAAAAGGTACGGCCAAACTTTCAGGAAACATTCCTCACACACAAATAAAGAAAAGATGTAATGTAGACATGCGTCCGGAAACGCTTAATTTCCATGTTTCGTCAGTATGTACTGTACTTCCTCGATTCACCGCCAGTTGGCCCAATTGAAGAAAGGTAATGTTGACTTCGGTGTATGTATTAACATGCGACTCATTGCTCTACGGTACTAGCATCGAGCACATCAGTACGTAGCATCAACAGGTTAGTATTCATCACGAACGTGGTTTGCAGTCAGTGCAATGTTTACAAATGCGAAGTTGGCAGATGCCCATTTGATGTATGGATTAGCACAAGGCAACAGCCGTGGCGCTATACGTTTGTATCGAGACAGATTTCCAGAACGAAGGTGTCCCGACAGGAACACGGTCGAAGCAATTGATCGGCGTCTTAGGGAGCAAGGAACATTACAGCCTATGACTCGCGACTGGGGAAGACCTAGAAGGACGAGGACACCTGCAATGGACGAGGCAATTCTTCGTGCAGATGACGATAACCCTAATGTCAGCGTCAGAGAAGTTGCTGCTGTACAAGGTAACGTTGACCACGTCACTGTATGGAGAGTGCTACGGGAGAACCAGTAGTTTCCATGTACAGCGTGTGCAGGCACTACCAGCAGCTGATTGGCCCCCACGGGTACACTTCTGCGAATGGTTCATCCAACGATGTGTCAATCCTCATTTCAGTGCAAATGTTCTCTTTACGGATGAGGCTTCATCCCAACGTGATCAAATTGTAAATTTTCACAATCAATATGTGTGGGCTGACGAGAATCCGCACGCAATTGTGGTTCAAATGGTTCGAATGGCTCTGAGCACTATGGGACTTAACAGCTATGGTCATCAGTCCCCTAGAACTTAGAACTACTTAAACCTAACTAACCTAAGGACATCACACAACACTCAGTCATCACGAGGCAGAGAAAATCCCTGACCCCGCCGGGAATCGAACCCAGGAACCCGTGCGCGGGAAGCGAGAACGCTACCGCACGACCACGAGCTGCGGACGCACACAATTGTGCAATCACGTCATCAACACAGATTTTCTCTGAACGTTTGGGCAGGCATTGTTGGTGATGTCTTGATTGGGCCCCATGTTCTGCCACCTACGCTCAATGGAGCACGTTATCATGATTTCATGCGGGATACTCTACCTGTGCTGCTAGAACATGTGCCTTTACAAGTACGACACAACAAGTGGTTCATGCACGGTGGAGCTCCTGCACATTTCAGTCGAAGTGTTCGTACGCTTCTCAACAACAGATTCGGTGACCGATGGATTGGAAGAGGCGGACCAATTCCATGGCCTCCACGCTCTCCTGACCTCAACCCTCTTGACTTTCATTTATGGGCGCATTTGAAAGCTCTTGTCTACGCAATCCCGGTACCAAATGTAGAGACTCTTCGTGCTCGTATTGCGGACGGCTGTGATATAATACGCCATTCTCCAGGGCTGCATCAGCGCATCAGGGATTCGATGCGACGGAGGGTGGATGCATGTATCCTCGCTATCGGAGGACATTTTGAACATTTCCTGTAACAAAGTGTTTGAAGTCACGCTGGTACGTTCTGTTGCTGTGTGTTTCCATTCCATGATTAATGTGATTTGAAGAGAAGTAATAAAATGAGCTCTAACATGGAAAGTAAGAGTTTCCGTTTCCGGACACATGTCCACATAACATATTTTCTTTCTTTGTGTGTGAGGAATGTTTCCCGAGATTTTTGCCGTACCTTTTTGTAACACCCTGTATAATACATCTTCGTTCACTTAGAGAAAGACAAGTTAAGTAAATCTTCTGTTTATTGTGTTAATCTGTTCGCTAATCATTTCCGCTCCTGTCCAACCTTCCTACGACAAGATTTGCTGCCTCATTCTGTAGCCCACCTCTCCTTACTGTTCTTTACTTACTTTGTTGCCCCCAGTGTTTGCCTTACTGGTGCTCTTAATGTTCTAGGTGTCGCACCTGCTGCTTTTGCACTCCACTTTTGCTTTCTCTGTGCTTACTGGTCTTGATACTTTTTGCATTGCTTAATTATTAGGCTGCCAAGCCAGAATCATCTGCTGCCCCGCCTGCAGTTGATCTAACTTACTTTATCCAATTTCCGAGTCAAACAGTGCCGTAACTTCTTGATGTGATGAATCGCTTCGTGACAGCACAGATGACTTCATGCAAGACGCCGGACCCAACGGCAGCGTCCCGCCTGCACCACCTGCGTATGTGCCGCATTTTCCTGAGTTTTTCGAGCTGAAGGAAGACTGGATAGAGCGTTTGATACTGTTTAATGCACGTATCAGGTACAGGTACTGACAAATATTCTTATTTCTTGGCCACGGTAGAAGTGATTATTTACCGTTTGTGTGCTGTTCCCACTCCACGTCCTAAACTAGTAGAATAGGAGAATCTATTGCAGGCGCTTACAAAGTATTATCAGGACACAGTTCAAATGGCGCTTGCTGTTACAAGTTCTTTGGGTTGCGAAAGCAACAAGGACAGACATACCGTCGGTGGGTGACTGAATTGCAAAGCGTTAAATAGACAGTGTAGATTCAAATGTGACTGTGCCAAATACTATAGTGATGCATTGTTTCGTGACGCCATCATGCAGCCGGCCGTTGTGGCCGAGCGGTTCTAGGCGCTTCAGTTTGGAACCGCGCGATCGCTGCGGTCGCAGCTTCGAATCCTGCCTCGGGCATGGATGTGTGTGATGTCCTTAGATAGTTAGGTTTAATTAGTTCTAAGTTCTAGGGGACTGATGACCTCAGATGTTAAGTCCCATAGTGCTCAGAGCCATTTGAACCATTTGCCATCATGCGGGTTCTGCAGATTCCTGCGAAAGCATGCAGACAGTTTTGAGGTGGCGCTTGTTTGTTCTTTAGATTGCCATGACAAATATGCCTCGCTGCCTGCTGACAAACGCCGGCCCGGCCGGCCACAGCCACAGTGCTCACGTCGCGTGCGACACACGGTGTGAAGTCGGGACGCCGCTGTAACACGGCACGTGATCGCCGATCTTACCCCTTGCGTGAAGATTTTTTTTTTTTTTTTTTTTTTGCGGCAAGTGAGGACATGTACCGTCTGTGTGCTTACAGAAACGTAAGGCACCCCTTTTACTACTCCTTCACACAAACCTAAGCCATAAATAATGTTTACTGCGTTTTCAAAGCTTGCGTTCGTAGCCCAAAACAACGGTGTAGTATCCGTTCAGGAAAGGTTCCCAGTACATCTTTAGTGCTACATCAGGACAAAAAACTTTTTGTGTCTCTTAATATTTCTGAAAAATCAGTCCATGTGCAACATGACACTGGAGCTTCAATGTCTTTGCTCAACTATAGCATTTACGAATTGCTTGGTAACCCTAAGTTGTGCGCATAGCGTCATTTGCTGACAGAGTGTGTTGGCCAAGACATTCCTGTGTTGATTGCAACTCAGTCGGTTTTGAATTCACTACATCCAGGAATATGTGTCAGAGTATGGCAGTATCGTTTATTTTGATAGATGCATATACGTCCTGAAGATGGCACAGTGGAATGCCGAAACTGGTGGTCAAAATAAAATAACGTCTCAATTACACGGCTGTTGGCGAATTTCATTGATAATTACTTCACCCGCTGATGTTTCCTGTCCATGATGTATCAACAGAGACTGAACCAGCAATTTGTCGTAACGTGATGCCCTCGTCACAGAAGGCACACGACTGTGATTTCCGCTAGCTCCCTAAGCTGGTCTGCAGTTCGTTCTCTGTGCAATAGCGCTGTCCTTATAGCCAGGGGTTCGTGTGGGCGGGAGCCAAGTTCGGGCTGTATGGTGAGTGATCAAGCACCTCCCATCGAAAACGCTGCGTGAGTGTCTTTGTTGCTCCTGCAGTGAGTGGCCAAAAATTATCTTTGTGTGCTCACAGTGCGTTCAGAACTGAAAGGTGCAACGTGATGTGATGGAGCGGGAAAACAACAGACACTTGGCAACAAATCTGTACAAAGCTTCACCGTATTTCCATTGGGATATTAATTTCACGACGGAGCGGAGACTGAAAAAAGAATTACTCCTCATACTTACCTTCTTTCTATTTCACTTCAGTGACTCCTGCTACACCATTATTCAGTCTTTGCATTTCCCTTTCCTGAAGTTCTAGGTTTCTTATTCCATTCAAATTTCTGATATACGATTCTCAGTCACAGAGTGTTATCATTTTGTTAGCTTCTAAATCTTTTTCTCATTATCATTTCCCTCTCAGTAATTCTCTCTCAGACATCCGAATGAGGGGATAACCAGTAAGAGCGAGACGATGGCCTTGAATGTCTTGCCGCTGCTTCTCTTTCAAGAACATTGTCAGCTTGAGGATGATCCATTACGCGAGAAATCTTCGGCAGTTATTATTTCTTGCTTTTTTTTCCACTGTAAGCCGTGGCTCGGGTCCAGAGTCGGGACCTACGCATTTGGTTAGAGGAAATTCATGTTGCCATCATAACCTAGTTTTACTGCATAATGATGTATCGACCACCTGTACTACTGTTACAGAGCTCCGTTGTAATGGTTTGTGGAGAACATACGAAAGCAGTACAGAAGGCTTTTATGTAAATTTTCTTAACCAAGGTAGCTGCTAACCTGGATACGACGTTTTACGTGTTAACCTATCCAGCCCAGGTTTGTTTATTATACATTTTCACATTTATTTGAAAATGGCACTTTCCACAAAACTAGATATTAACAAAAAAAATATTTGTTACAAGCAGCCTACTGCGTGTTGCAGGTTTTACAAAAAAAAATTACGTTTGTATTAACTACCAAAGACGCCAACCAGAGACCACGGTGATATGTCCAGCAGAAGAGAGGTACATAAAAAAACAAAAAACACATTCAGATTTCTTCTTTTAATTTTTCTCGTAATTTACACACACGCACACACACAAATACGCGCACAGACACCTAACTTTCACTTTTTTGAGCCACTAGCAACTCTTAATTTTATTACCCGAAAGAAATAAGTAATCAAATGAGAACCTACCTCAAAAATTTCCAGTTTAACATATTTAATAATAAATCGTATTTCTGTTTTCAGCGACACATATCCAGCTCTAGACTGACCACTAAGAAAGGTTTTGTACGCGCCGCGGAAGCAATGCTTCCACGAATACCAGACGCTGCCTAAGGCACAAGCAATGTTGTGGGAGAAAACCTCTTGAGGCTTTAAGCTGGCGCGGTGGAGTCAGAAGGAGGCTTACGGCCACAAAGTTCCCGTTGCTGCTGAATTACTAAAAGACAAACAGGAGAGGATGCGCAAGAGCGTTCGTACCAAGTTTACATCACAGTCTTAGACCGCAATCCTTTAATCCCTTCAGTTCCCTCCCGCTTATCGAACGCTCACTCGTTAGCTAGTATACCGTACGCCTGCGATGCAGATTATGTTGACAATTGATTCCAACTGGAACTTCTTGCGTTTTCTGCCACTTTGAGTCAAATCATTGTATGACAGCATTTACAGATGTTAAACAGCGGTCTCGGCCGTGCCCAAAAAACATTTCTTATACCTGTGATTCTTGAGTTTCTCCCGGCGTATTTGATAATCAAAATATCCACGGGTGTGCTGCCGGTCTATAGTGTCCAACGGGCACAATATTTCGGCGATCATACATGTCGCCATCATCAGGTGAACTGACGGACTGAGCTCCTGTGAACGTGCCGGCACGGAGATCCGTACGCTATGGCTGCTCAGAGGGAACTGGGTTCGCTCGCGGCGGCGGCCGATTTAAATACCCTCCGCCCGCGGCGCGCTCCCTCCGCCGTCCGCGCCCCGCGCCACGGTCGCGCTGTGGAACAGATTGCGACGGCGTCTGAGATGACGTCGGTGTGATGGCTCTGTCCGCCGTGGTCGTCACAACTATACGTTTGCTTGATTTACTCTTGATTAATCCGATCGCTGGTTCCCAAGCCTTGCTAAGATTATAGCCACAGTCACGGTTTATGAGGTCGTCATTGGTGCGAATTTCGATGGCCTCTCTAACAACGCTGTCCCAGTATCTCGACGTCTGTACCAGAATCCTCGTGCGGTCATACTCCATGGCGTGATTTTCCGACAAACAATGTTCAGCGACCGCCGACTTGATCGGATACATCAGTCGAGTGTGCCTCTGGTGTTCACGGCATCGATCCTCGACGGTACGCATCGTCTGACCAATATACGACTTGCCACATTGACACGGAATCTGGTACACGCCAGCCTTCCTCAAACCGAGGTCATCTTTGGCGCTCCCCACCAGTGCACGAGTTTTATTTGGAGGACAAAACACAGTTCCGACCCGGTGTTTCTTCAGAATGCGGGCGATTTTCCCCGAGAGTGCGCCTGTGTATAGAATAAATGCAGTGCCTACATCCTCCCTCGTCACTTCATCCATCTCAACAGGTTGTGCTGCAGTGTTTGGGCGGAGAGCACGTTGAATCTGCCACTCTGAGTACCCATTTTTTCGAAATACAGTTCTCAAATGTTCCAATTCCTGGGGTAGACTCTCTGCGTCAGAGATAGTGCGCGCCCTATGTACTAGAGTTTTAAGTACCCCATTCCTCTGTGAAGGGTGGTGGCAGCTGTCTGCGTGCAAATACAGATCTTCCAGACTTAACTAGCTTCACAAATTAAGATAAACTGATACAAGAATGTAGATTCATCTGGGGCTTTATTATGCGGATTCTAATTGTTGTACGAAGATGTGGTGTGGTTTCGCTCTGAATGTCTGCAGTCTACAAAATGAAAAATACCTTCTCTTGGCGACGTTGTTTGTTTATATTAAAACCTGTTTGTAGCAGAGTAATACTTCTAATGCACTTACAAACTATGTGAAATAATAAACCTACACTCTCATGAGAAAGGTAATGATACTCCCCAAATGATTGTTGTCATTTGTCATAGCTCGTGCACACACACAGTGGTAAAAAAGGGAGCCATGTTATTTTGTGAAGTCTACGTCCGCCTTCTATTCAGACGATTAGAAATCATTCATTTTATACAGAATATAATAAATACAATATCAAGGTTTAACACGAAGGTCTTCACCCCTTAACAGTAAAGAACATGTATTCACGCACTTCATGTCGAATTACCACTTGAAAATGGTATGTCGAAATCGCAAAACAAATAAAACAAGTAAGAATACAGCCAGAGCATGTTCTTTCTAAAACACTATAGCACAACAGACCCAAAGAAGAACAACGGACAATAAAAAGTGGCAAATATTGACGATTATGAAAACTATTTGTTACGTACATTGTAACCTTGAGCACAATGTGTTTTCTTGCATTTGCGATGTTACAAACTGTAAAATCACGATCACTGTTGCACTATATTGGCAACATGAAACTTCATATACCATATAAACATTTGATATAATTGTGTCACGTGATCTGAGTAACGGGGGAGGAAGGTACTGCTTAGATGCCAGAAAGGTGTTGTTTTTGTTTCTGTGCCCTGAGTGCCAGATAACGATGTATCACAACAACATGGGCAATAAAATTCGGAACATGATCTCACTGACATACCCAGTTAAAAGTTTTTCGTCACTTCACATGAATTTTTAATTAAAAATTGATCTATGAGTAACAGTTAGGCACACAATGGTGGTAGCATACAATAAATATTCGAAAATAAACGTGATTAAGCTGAGAATACGTTATTTCGCAATACAGTCTCAGACATCTACTAAATCCGTGCACCATTGACAAATTTAAGTTTACTTGGTTGCACGCTACGCAGAAAAGGAAAGTTTTTGTCTGAAACAGTATTTCATTTGAGATTCATTAGATTTTATGAGAAATCTTCCAGTACAACGACTCATTTTAATATTCAGTAAATTTCACGGGAAATATTCCAGAGTGACGACAATCAGAATGAAGCTAGTGTTTTAAAGATAATGAAGAGTGCGAGCAAGAACTGAGGTTTTGTTAGGCTGTAACTAAGAGATGATAAATAGTTACCTTGATTGCAAATACTTCTTAGTGATATAACCTAGAACATGCATAAGGCGGCAAGATTTTGCCAGCCTATATTTAATATACCGGGTGATCAAAAAGTCCGCATAAATTTGAAAACTGAATAAGTCACGGAATAATGTAGATAGAGAGGTACAAATTGACACACATGCTTGGAATAACATGGGGGTTTATTAGAACAAAACAAAAAATACAAAAGTTCAAAAAATGTTCGACAGATGGCGCTTCATCTGATCAGAATAGCAATAATTAGCATAACAAAGAAGACAAAGCAAAGATGATGTTCTTTACAGGAAATGCTCAATATGTCCACCATAATTCCCCAACAATAGCTGTAGTCGAGGAATAATGTTGTGAACAGCACTGTAAAGCGTGTCCGGAGGTATGGTGACGCATTGGCGTCGGATGTTGTCTTTCAGCATCCCTAGAGATGTCGGTCGATCACGGTACACTTGCGACTTCAGGTAACCCCAAAGCCAATAACCGCACGGACTGAGGTCTGGGGACCTGGGAGGCCAAGTATGACGAAAGTGGCGGCTGAGCACACTATCATCACCAAACGACGCGAGCAAGAGATCTTTCACGCGTCTAGCAATATGGGGTGGAGTGCCATCCTGCATAAACATCGTACATTCCAGCAGGTGTTTATCAGCCAGACTGGGGATGATGGGATTCTGTAACATATCGGCGTACCTCTCACCCGTCGCGGTAGCAGTTACAAAATCAGAATCACGCATTTCCTCGAAGAAAAAAGGCCCGATAACGGTAGATGTGGTTAATACAACCCATACCGTGACTTTCTCGTCGTGCAATGGAGTTTCCACGACAGTTCTAGGATTTTCGGTAGCCCAAATTCTGCCGTTGTGAGCGTTGACAGACCCTCGGAGCGTGAAATGAGCTTCGTCGGTCCACAACACGTTACTCAACCAATCGTCATCTTCCGTCATCTTTTGAAACGCCCGCACCACAAATGCCCTCCGCTTCGCTAAATCTCCAAATAACAGTTCATGATGACGATGGATTTTGTAGTACGGATAGCATCGGAGGGTACACCTCAGTGCCAACCAAATAGTAGTGTATGGAATGCCGGTGCGACGTGCGACTGCACGAGCGCTGACTTCCCCGTGCATAGACGAACCCGCTACAGTCTCCATTTCTTCCTGAACTGTCTCAGCATCATTACGCCTTGTGCTCGGTCGGCCACTACGGGGTCTATCGTCTAAACAACCACTGGCTTCGAACTTGGAAATCATTCTCGCCACAACTGCATTTGTCAACGGATCTTTACCCGTTCGAATCCCCTTCCTATGGCGATAGGATCGTAACGCTGAACTAGCACATTCCCCATCCTGATAATACAGCTTCACTAAAAGCGCCCTTTCAGGTAACGTCAACATGCTGCGTCTGCTGGCGCATCTGATTCTCTCTCTCATTACAGCTCCTTTTATACACGATTGTCGTGCGCAATCACTGACGTTTTGCTGTCGAGCGCCATCTGTCGGACATTTTTTGAACTTTTTTTTTTTTTTTGTTCTAATAAAACCCCATGTCATTCTAAGCATGCGTGTCAATTTTTACCTCTCTATCTACATTATTCCGTGGTTTATTAAGTTTTCAAATTTATACTTACTTTTTGATCACCCGGTACTTGTACATTTATATTTACATAAGCTCACAGTATGAAGCAAAGTCAGATTATTAATCACTTCATTGGCGGTTACTGGCTAGCACTACGTACTAATTTCTGTGGTACTGGATGTCTGCGAGCTAATTATGGCTGAGCAGACAGAAAGTGCCAAGTGGTCTCGCACTCCTCAGAAGCCGCTATCAGCTTAAGAGGGGATGGGAAGCGCCTCATCCTGTTCTGCAGGAGCGAACATTTCCTGCCCTGAAAGAGAGCACGTGGCAGCGACTGCAGAACCCGCGTAGCGCGGAAAGAATGGGCAGGAAGTTCCTCTCTGGGGAGATGAGAAGAAAAAATTCAGAATAGCGTACCTGGAGGAAAAGCGTCAGGGACGGAAGAAGGCGAAAGGAAATAATTTTAGTGCAAAGGAATGTCTGGGGCCACAAATAATGGTCATGAACTGACCTCCAAGGAATCTTCTCACGGCAAGTGCTGGAGTAATCTTCCCGCTGAAAAGCAGCAAGGCGTTTTGGTTTGTCAGAGAGCTAAGGATGAAGAAGAGAAAATGGAACCTTCCAGAAAATCTTCTGAAAGGAGTATGAGCTTCTGGTGATTGGCTGGCAGATTCATGACCCATGTAGTAAGAGGTAATGTTTCTGTAATGCCACTAGGATTCGTCGCTTGAGAGCAAACAGTCATTGTGTGTCCAGGAAGCAGCGGCACGAGGCGTGAGAAGCACATCGCTCAGCAGATCGATACAGGAAATATCCGTCCGGTGATCGATCGAAGGCACTTCACTGGATAGATCCACCTGGCGGTTTGACACACGGAACGCATGAAGTCCTTTCTCTCTGACAGACTTATTATTCTGTTTGCTCAAGTCACGATCCTTTACCTCTCTGTGGAGTCGGGCATACACCGAAGTGCTTCTTTACGGGAGAATACTTGCGTCGAATTTATGTTCCTGACTAACGAGCAAACGAAATCTTGTCTCGTGTTCTGTGTTGTAGTAATGTAATTTCAGCCCTATGAGTTCTCGGGTGGGATATTATGTCCAGCGTGTAGGCAGAGAACTCCAGGTACGCCACATACATCGTCTTCACAACAACTAAAACCCCAACAAGTAGATCACCAGTGCAGTACTGTTCCTATCCGTATTTCAAACGTTGGTAAGCACACTCCGATTTGGCGGATAGGTAAACATTCACAGTAAATGTTCCGAGTTTCATGTGCTTGTCCTCTGAGAGTTTCAGGAGCTTGTCCTCTGAGCTTTTTCTGAAAATGCCCGTCAGGAACATGGAAGCACAAACCAGGCGCCCGCTGTGGAGGCCCATTCGCAACGACATACGCTGGACGGTCATTGAGGAGACACTGTTGGAACCCCCTTGGTTCATCTGGATAGACGTTTGTTCAGCAGTTGCACGTATATTTGCCCGTATACATATCCGCAGCTGTCGTTAACCGCTGTCATCTATGGCCCTTAACGCACAACAGTTGCCTCGGCGCCGGTTTTGCATAGCGCCATTTTGCTATGCATAGTACACTTTAACCATAGCAGCATGTGAACAGTTAGAAACTTAACCGTTTCGAATATGCTTCCAACCTTGACAAGAAAGCCAATGATCACACCCTTTTGAATGTCAGATAAATCACTGCCTTTCCGCATTACGACAACGACCGAACCGTAATCCGCATCCCTCCACTCCCCCTACCCCAATCCATGACAAACCACATATACACCCCAAACCGCTAGTGTTGCTGAATGTCACAATAGGTGCCGTCCCATGATTAAAATTAGTGCTCCAATATATAGTCATACCATCTGACACACAAAAATCATAATAAACTCATCTTCTACCTAATTAGTTAACTTTGAAGTACTCTCAGTCCCAACTACTTCATACCTGCGGAATAATTATGGGTCGGCGTATTATCTTTTCATTCCAATGTGCACGCCCTGTGCCCTTCTTTGCCTTTTTTCAGCCCTCCTTAAAGTGTATGGTCATGTAGGAATGTTTTGAATGTTGTAGCAGACGAACCAGAGAAGTTGTGGGTTTCTGAATCCTCTACCAACTTAATGCTATCAGTGGAAGGCAAAGAGTAACAGGAGGGATTGGCCAAAGATGTGTAAAAGCTAAATAGTTTTCCTAGCAGAGGTTGGTCACGAGGTCCCCCAACACCTCGGACTGTTCTGAGAGGAATCCACGCGGCTGTTGGTAGCGGAGAGTGTTTGAAGACAGGTAAGCGACCGGACGTTCCCTGACAATGGCTATTACTTATTTGTTAAACTCAACAATTTCCTTTTAATAGATGTTTCAGTGATGATTATTTAGGGACCGGTTATGATTTTTAGTCGAATTAATTGGATACAGAGGAATCTGAGAATTTCCTGCCGGGAAGGCGTGCCGGCCCCCTGCATATATCCGCCCGGCAGATTAGTTTCTGGGTCAGGCGTGCCGGCCAGTCTGTGGATGGTTTTTAAGGCGGTTTTCCATCTGCCAAGGCGAATACGGGCTGGTTCTCCTTGTTCCGCCTCAGTTGCACTATGCCGGCGATTGCTGCACAAACATTTTCTGCACGTACGCGTACACCATAATTACTCTATTACGCAAACATTGGGGTTACACTCGTCTGGTGTGAGACGTTCCCGGCGGGGGTCCACTGCAGGGCGAACTGTGTGGGGCGGCGATGGAGTTACCTCTCCGTCGTTTCTAGGTCCCCAATTCGATACAATGCAATCTGAGAATGTGATTTCCGTTAGTTAGGACCACGCGGTCCATGAATTCAAATATAAATCTCCGCTCAACTTAGTAATAAATGTTACAGCTTGCCTTTTATTATTGATGAATATTTTTTAATGTGTCGATGTCGGAATGTTTTATTCAAAATTTGCACCGAGTGTGCTTTTGTGGGACGAGTTGGTTTCTTTACAAGCGCTTCACGCTAACTATACATCGCCACAAAATCCTGCACGATTCTAGTCAAGAAGTATAAAAAAATCTTCTCACCAAAATGCTGTCGATATTTGCTGCCCGTGTTGATTGTTTAGTGTATGTGAATGTCTGCCGTTAAAATAGAACAGTGACCACGTGCTCTCCAAAACTTTCCCTTCCCCGCAGGACTATGCAAACTGAAGCCAACACGGCTCGTAATTCTCAGGTGAGATATTGTCAAATAGAATTTCGAAAGTTATCTGGTATCATGAATGTTTGTCATACTGTTAAATGAAAAAATATTAATCAAAAATAAAAATAACTTGTAATTTGAAAGCAGCTTCCATTTATAGCTACCTTACTTCTATCCATGCCTGAAAAGAAAGACACGTTAATAGCATTTATTGTTAGGCTACCCCAATCTTAATTTCTTGGCACAAGATTAGTTGAGGCCAGAACTTAGTTTTCTGTGATTGCCCCAAAATTCCTATTGCGTTATACGTTGCGACCTTATAAAATATCCGTAGGTGCAAAAGAGCACCCGGGAATAAAGTTCAATCGGTGATAGATTGTTCTCAAAATTTAGGTGGGCCAAAAGCTTAATCTATTAACGGGCATAATTGCCGGAGAAGGTTACGTCGGCGATAATAAGTGTGTGTCCAAGATATTTTATCACAGTAGGCCATATAAAAAGAATGAAAGAAATTCCTGCTATCAAGAGTAACCAACTCCCTTCTTAGCCTGTCATTATAAATTCAATAGTATTCAGTATGTAAAGAACAGACAGGCAGAGCCAACGAAATCCAAACAAAACGAATAGTGTCGTCATAAGGGAGGTTGCACGGCCACCTGCCATCTGTCGAACACAGATTGTGGTCACACTGATGTGAGCGGGCGCGTAATTTTGCAGGTATATTCAATGGTATATGTGCATACCGTCTGCAAAAGTTGCGAGTGAAGTTAGTAATAAAGAAGTAATAAATTAAAGCATCATTCCTGATGCATGAACAGGAAGATGTAGTAAGCTATAAACTTTTTTTCCTTTTCATCGTGTTGTGGGGGTGTCAGTAAGTAAAAGTTTCGAAACCGTTTTGAAATGATGTGTTCTGTTTACTGGAAGGCACTGAATGCTCTCATTATGAAATACACGATGGATGTAGTATTTGTGTTAAACTTTTAATATAAGACTAAATCTCTTAATAAGTACATTATAATAGTATTTTAAAGCCGGCCGTTGTGGCCGAGCGGTTCTAGGCGCTTCTGTCCGGAACCGCGCGACCACTACGTCCGCAGGATCGAATCCTGCCTCGGGCATGGATGTGTGTGATGTCCTTAGGTTAGTTAGTTTTAAGTGGTTCTAAGTTCTAGGGGACTGATGACCTCAAATATTAAGTCCCATAGCGCTCAGAGCCATTTGAACCATAATAGTATTTTAAAAGGAAACGAAAAAGAACTGACTCAGCATACAGAAAAGCCAAAACAACCTTCGGTGAAATGAAAAGCAAGCGTCGTAACACTAAGAGTGCCCTGGGAATTCCACTGTTAAATGCAGGAAATGAAATGAATGAAATGAACGAATAGCATTGATGACCGACAGGCCCCGTCCGGGGAAGTTCGGCCGCCAAGTGCAAGTCTTATCCCAGTCGACGCCACATTGGGCGACGTGCCTGCCGGTGATAAGGATGAAATGATGATGAGGACTACACAACACCCAGTCCACCAGAGGAGAAAATCTCCAACCCGGCCGGGAATCGAACCCGGGCCGGTTGCATGGGAGGGAAGCACGTTACCACTGAGTTAAGAGGGAGGACTTCAAATGCAGGAGAGAGCGGGTAATTGGAAAGAATACACTGAAAGTCTCTACGAAGAGGAATATTTCTCTGCTGACGTGATACATGAAGGAAAAAATAGTCGCTATAGGTGTAGGATCCAATATTACAGTCAGATCAAATAAGGCAGAAGGGTTAGGTAACATTCCATCAGAATTTCTAAAATAATTGGGGAAAGTGGTTATAAAACGATTATTCACGTTGGTGTGCGGAGTTTATGAGTCTAGCGATATACAATCTGACTTTCAGAAAAACATCAACAATGTAATTCCAAAGATTGAAAGAGCCGTCAAGAGCGAGAATTATCGCATAGTTGGTTTAACAGCTCATGCATCCATGTTGCTCACAAGAATAATATACAGAAGAATGGAAAAAACTGAGGATGTGTTAGATGAGATGAATTTGACTTTACGATAGATAAAACGCACCAGAAAGGGCGTTCTGGCATTGCGATTGATAATGACAGCAAGACTAAAAAAAAATCAAGACACGTTCTTAGGATTTGTCGACCATGAAAAAGCTTTTGACAATATCAAATGTTGCAAAATATTCAAAATTCTGAGAAAAATACGAATAAGCTATAGGGAAAGATGGATGACATGCAATATCTACAAGAGCCTTGCCGAGCGAGGTATCGCAGTGGTTAGCACACTGGACTCGCATTCGGGAGGACGACGGTTCAATCCCGCGTGTGGCCATCCTGATTTAGGTTTTCCGTGATTTCCCTAAATCGCTTCAGGCAAATGCTGGGATGGTTCCGCCGGCGGGGGTGGCCGAGCGGTTCTAGGCGCTACACTCTGGAACCGCGTGACCGCTACGGTCGCAGGTTCGAATCCTGCCTCGGGCATGGATGTGTGTGATGTCCTTAGGTTAGTTAGGTTTAAGTAGTTCTAAGTTCTAGGGGACTGATGACCTCAGAAGTTAAGTCCCATAGTGCTCAGAGCCATTTTTGGGATGGTTCCTTTCAAAGGGCACGGCCAACTTCCTTTCCCATCCTCCCAAATTCGATGAGCCCGAAGACCTCCCTGTTTGGTCTCTTCCACCAAATCAACTAGAGCCAAGAGGGAACAATAATAGTGGAAGACGAGAACGAAGTGCTCGGATTAAAAGTGGAGGAGGACAGGGATGTAGTCTTTAGCCCCTACTGTTCAAGCTATATATCGAAAATGCAATAATGGAAATAAAAGAAAGGTTCAACAGTGTAATTAAAGTTCAAGGTAAAAGGATGACAATGATAATATTCGCTAATGACATTGCCATCCTCAGTGAAAATGAAAAAGAATTACAAGATCTGGTGAATGAAAAGAATAGTCCAATTAGTACAGAAGACGGTTTGAGAGGAAATCGAAGAAAGAGGAGAGTAATAAGAATTAGTAGAAATGAGAAAAGCGAGAAATCTAACATCAGGATTGGAGATCACGAAGTAGATTAAGTGAAGGAATTCTGCCACCTAAGCAGGAAGTAAACCCATGGTGGTTGGAGCAAGGATGCGTAAAATAGGCACTCCTGACCAAGAGAAGTATACTAGTATCAAACATAGGCCCTAATTTGAGGAAGAAATTTCCGAGAATGGAACACAGCATTGTATGGTATTGTGATGCTACAGAAGAATGTTGAAAATTAGTTGGACTGATAAGGTGGAGAATGAGGAGGTTCTCTGGAGCATCGGGGAGCAAAGGAATATAAGAAAAACACTGACAAAAAAAGGGAAAGGTTAGTGGGACACCTGTTAAGACTTCACGGAATAACTTCCTTGGTGCTAAAGGGAGCTGTAAAGTGTAAAAACTGCGGAGGAAGACAGAGACTGGAATACATTCAGTACATAATTGACGACATAGGTTGCAAGTGCTATCTGAGATGCATAGGTTGGTACACGAGAGGAACTCGTGGCAGGCTCACCAAAGCAGTAAGAGGACTGTTGACTATAAAAGGGAATCAAAATCAAATACGGATGTGGACGTATTGAGGTATTTAGGAAGGTAAGTATCGTACAGCAGTTTAGGAACTGTCAGCATAGCATCATACGGTATAATGCCACTTATAGTACAAAATTTTTGTACAGACTTTTCCATTTTTCATCTTTGTGAAACAACAGCAACACGAACGTAACAAGAATTGCTGCTTATATGGTACGCAGCCCAGATGTCTTCTTGACGGCATCGCTGTTTTCCGCATCAAGTTGTTCTGGTGTGGAGAAGCGGCACATTCCTGATCCAGGATCAGAGTGCTTTCTGTCGTGGAAACGGAAGCTCGTCTGCTGTCCTTTTCCGGGAATCGCCGCAGAAGTGGGTCGGAGGCATTAAGGCAGAAGCGGGCCGCTGCAGCGCCGTGCCGCCAGCAGAGGACAGTAACAGCCCGGCGGCCCGCTGCGTGAGCGGGGGAGTGGTGAAGGCTGCGGTGGTGGGGGGGAGCTCCAATAACAATACGGGCTGGCGGTGGCGGCGCGGCGGCAGTTATGGCTGGCGTGATGGACGCCACCCTTTCTTCCACCTCCTCTTGCGAGGCTGGAATGGCATCTCATTCTGGAACAAGAATGTGGAGCAGTCATATCTCGTCTGTTTACGCCGTTTCCATCCTCGGTGAGTGAATGTGACAGGTGGTGCTGTAAATGTCACGTTTTCTGCACGTAAATGAAACAGGACTTTTCATTGAATATAGTTTATGTGTTTTCCATTAAGGAATTATAGCAGTGACAATCAAAGTAAAGTAGAAAACCAATGTCCAGTTGTACGTATCCACGAGAAGAGCACAAATGTGACGAATCTGTAGCCTTCCACAAAACGCTGCAAAAAACAGAGAACTACTTCAAACATCAGTTGTTACGTGAACAGAGCGATTTCTGTAGCAAAGCGTTTTTTGAAGTAGTTTCTTCTCCCTGTTTTTTGGCTTCAGTAATCACACCATCCCTTAAGAAAATATGTATTTACCAACATACCTCGACAGCACAACGATACCAGTTTGTAATGCATTATATTGCAGTAAGTAATAGAATATAAAATAGTGTTTTATAGGCCGTGATGTAGCGTCCGACTAATACCTTTAAAAACTTTTTTTTTTTTTAATGGTTTGATACTTCCCGCCACGAATTCCTCTCCCGTGCTAACCTCTTCATCTCACAGCAGCACTTGCAATCTACGTCCTCAATTATTTCCTGCATGTATTCCAATCTGTGTCTTCCTCCACAGTTTTTGTCCTCTACAGCTCCCTCTAGTATCACGTAAGTCATTCCCTCATGTCTTAAAGGATGTCCTATCAACCTGTCCCTTCTCCTTATCAGTGTTTTCCAGATATTCCTTTCCTTCCGATTCTGCGCAAAAACTCTTCACTTCTCACCTTATCAGTCCACCTAATTTTCAACATTCATCTGTAGCACCACATCTCAACTGCTTCGATTCTCTTCTGTTCCGATTTTCCCACAGTCTATGTTTCACTACCATACAATGCTGTACTCACGACGAACATTCTCAGAAATTTCTTCCTCAAATTAAGGCCGATATTTGATATTAGTAGACTTCTCTTGCCCACGAATGCCCTTTTTGCCAGTGCTAGTCCTCCTTTCTCCGTCCGTCATTGGTTAGTTTACTGCCTAGGTAACAGAATTCCTTAACCTCATCTACTTCGTAACCATCAATCTTGATGTTATGGTTCTCGCTGTTCTCACTTCTTTTACTTCTCATTAGCTTCGTCTTTCTTCGATTTACTCTCAACCTATACTCTGTACTGTTTATTCCGTTCCGTTCAGCAGATCATGTAATTTGTCTTCACTTTCACTCAGGAAAGCAATGTCATCAGCGAATCGTATCATTGATATCCTTTCACCTTGAATTTTAATTCCACTCCTGAACCTCTCTTTTATTTCCATCATTGGTTCCTCGATGTACAGATTGAACAGCAGGGGCGAAAGGCTACACCCTTGTCTTACACCCTTTTTAATACGAGCACTTCGTTCTTGGTAGTCCACTCCTATAATTCCCTATTGGCTGCTGTGCATATTGTATATGATCCGTCTCTCCCTACAGCTTATCCCTACTTTTTCAGAATTTCGAACATGTTGCACCATTTTACATTGCCGAACTCTTTTTATAGGTCGACAAATCCTATGACTGTCTCTTGATTTTTCTTTAGTCTTGCTTCCATTACCGCAACGTCAGAATTGCCTCTCTCGTGCCTTTACCTTTCCTAAAGCTACACTGATCGTCATTTAGCGCATCCTCAATTTTCTTTTCCATCCTTCTGTATTTTATTCTTATAAGCAACTTAGATGCATGGGCTGTCAGCTCTTTCCATCTTCGGAATTGTGTGGATGATGGTTTTCCGAAAATCGGGTGGTATGTTGCTAGATTCATATATTTTACACAACAACGTGAATAGTCGTTTTGTTGCACTGCCCGATGATTTTAGGAATTCTGATGGACTGTTATCTATCCCTTCTGCCTTACTTGATCGTAAGTGCTCCAAAGCTCTTTTAAAGTCTGATTCTAGTACTGGGTCCGCTATCGTTTCTAAATCGACTTCTGTTTCGTCTTTTATCGCATCAGACAAATCTTCTCCCTCATAGAGGCTTTCAATCAATTCTTTCCACCTATCCACGGTCGTTCCAGGAAGACAACCAGCAGCCGCCGCCGGGCCAGCAACGCCGCCGCAGAGAACCCCTGCGCCTCCCATGCTACTCCGAGCATGAACGCGAGGATTGTCCTGACCGCTGGGCGACGTGTCGCCGTTGCGGTCGGGACGGGCACCTTGCATCTGTCTGTCGCTCTTCCACGGCGCCGGTCTCCAGGCGCTCCGACACCGAGGCGTCCGTGGACATAAACCAAGTCGTGTCTTCGGCGTTCCCCAAACTGTATATTGATTTCACCATATTGGGCAAGCCAGTTCGACTGCAGGTCAATACAGGGGCTGCGGTATCCCTGCTCAATTACACTACCTACACCGTTTTAGGAGCGCCAAGCCTTCAACCGGCTACTCGACGCTTCCTTACGTACAACAGGCAGGAAATCGCTTTTTTGGGGCAGTTCACGACGTTGGTTTCTTACAAATCTGTCAGTCGTACGATTTCTTTTCTGGTAGTCAACAGTTCCGATGCTACCGATCTGTTTGGATTGGATACTTCCGGGCGAGGCAGGTCCCCGTCGCTCTCCAGCAGCCACTGCGCGACGAATTGGACCGTTTGCAACAGGAAGAGGTGCTACGGCCTGTTCAGTTCAGCCCCTGGGCCGCGCCTCTCGTCATCGTCCAGAAGCCAGGCAGACATCTCCCTCTCTGTGGGGACTTTTCGGCGGCCCTCAACCCTCAGCTCCAGGTGGACGACTTTCCACTCCCTCGGCCTGATGATGGGACAGAACGTCTGATGGCTTTTCTATCCAAGGCCCTAACTGCCACCCAGTTGAAGTACTCTCAGATCGAAAAGGAGGCATTGGCTGGTGGTCGTTACTTTACCAAAATTGATCTCGCTGAGGTGGACCTCCAGGTTCCTTCGGATGAAGCTTCTCAAGCCCTCACCATTCTGAATACGCCCGCCGGCCTGTTCCAAGTCACACGCCTCATGTTTGGCCTGGCTAGCACCCCGGCCATTTTCCAACGGTTGTTGGAACAACTTCTGCAGGACATTCCCGGTTTGAATTAATTTCCTCGACGACATTGTCGTTACAGGCCCTACTGCTGCAGCCCGTCTTACCAACTTGCGTCAGCTGTTTCTTTGCCTCCGCCAGGATGGGCTAAAATGCAATAAGGATAAGTGTTCCTTCTTTCAACCTTCTATTTCCTATTTAGGACATGTTATTTCACATAAAGGCATCTCTCTGTCATTTTCCTATGTGGACGCCATACACCGCCTGCCTCCCCCACGGGACATCCATCAGCTGAAATCCTTCCTTGGAAAAAATCTTATTACCGGAAGTTCCTTCCGTCGGCCGCTCAGGTGGCGGCCCCCTTTTATCACTTACGCCGCAAAAATGTCCCCATCAATTGGTCCCCGGCCTGTAAGACGGCCTTTTCCACCCTCAAACGCCAATTGCAATGGGCCTCTTGCCTGATGCCGTATGATCCGTCTCTGCCGTTGCTCCTGGCAACGGACGCCTCTGATTACGGGGTCGGGGCTGATCTCTCCCACAAGCTTCTGGATGGGACAGAACATCCGGTGGATTTTCTATCCAAGGCCCTAACTGCCACCCAGCTGAAGTACTCTCAGATCGAAAAGGAGGCACTGGCTATCGTATTCGACTGTTCCAAACTCATGACTTTTTTATATGGACGGACCTTTCATATCGTCACTGACCACAAGCCCCTCCTCTCCCTGTTTTCCCTGGAGGCCCGGCTTCCTACGAAGACGTCTCAGAGGCTTCAAAGAGGGGCCCTGTTCCTCTCGCAATTCCGTTACACCTTGCATTTTAAGTCCACCTCCCAGCACACCAATATGGATGCTCTTTCCCGCCCTCCTCTTGGTCCCGACCCTGCGTTTGACTCTTCGGACATCCTCATGTTCCAAGTTGATGACGCGATCCACGACACCGCGGGTTTCCCATCAAAGCCCTCACGGTGGGAATCGCGACCACGCGTGACCCATTGTTGCACTGTGTCCGCTCCTATGTTCAGCGCGGGTGGCCCAGCTGTGCCCCCGCCCGCGACCAGCAGCACCTTCGGCAGTGGATGGTGTCCTATTGTGGGTAGACCCTACGTCCACTCTGCGTGTGGTCGTTCCCCAGCACCTTCAGACCGAAGTCTTGCATCTCTTACATCAAGGCCATTGGGGAATTGCTCGCACCAAGGCGTTGCCCCAGCGTCACGTCTTTTGGTTCAGGCTTACCAGTTACGTTACTCGCATGGTTCAGAATTGCTCCATGTGTGCCCAACAGCTGCCCCGGCCCCCTCAAACCTTCCTCTCTTGGCCTACGTCGGCGGGTCCCTGGGATCGCAATCATTTGGACTTCGCCGGCCCCTTCCTCAGCTACCAATGGCTTCTTGTCACCGATTTCTTTTCACATTTTCCGTTCGTTACCCATTGTACCAGCACCATTTCGGAAGCGACCCTCGTTGCTCTCCAGAAAGCTTTTTCCTTGGAAGGGTTGCCGCTAACAATTGTTACCGATAACGGCCCTCAATTCCGTAGCCAGGAATTCGCGACGTTTCGTTCTGCCAACGGCATCCAACACGTCCTCACTCCGCCCTTTCACCCGCAATCGAACGGCGAGGCCGAACGCCTCGTCCGGACATTTAAGGCCCAAATGACAAAATATGCCTCCGCCCACACTTTGGACGAGTCGCTGACGTTGTTCCTCAGTTCCTATCGGTCGACGCCCATCGGCTCCCGTAGTCCGGCGGAACTTTTGCATGGCCGGCAACCTCGTACCCTTTTGCACCTCCTCCGGCCCGGACCTAAACATCGGGTTCCAACTGCACAGACTCCCTTTGTTCTGGGATCCCTTATCTGGGCGCGACGTTTCGGCCCGAGAGCCGAATGGATTCAAGGTGTGATCGTCCGCATCGCCGACAAAGTTGTCCGCCGGCACCGCAACCAACTCCGGCGTCGGTATCAGGGTTTTCCGACCGCCTCTTCTTTCCAGCAGGCCACTCAGCAGCCTTCTTCCGGCCCCCCGGATGTGCTCCCTTCCAACCATGGTCGGCGTGCAGGGGCGCCAGATCCCATCCAGCAGCAACAGCCGTCGTCTCCACAGCGGCTGCAGGCTCCACCGGCTCCTCCGCCGGCCCGACCATCGTTGACGATGCCCCCATGCGCTTGGCACCGCCGCCGCCGATGTCGCAGCCTAGCCAGCGACGCCCGCACGGTCCTCCTTCTGAGCAGCATCCCGCGGACGTCGATGAAGCTATGCCCCTGGCGCCGTAGCGGCCGGCTTCCCCGCCTCTTCCGCGACGCAGCTCCGCCCGTCTGGCCCGCCACGCCGCGGCCTACTCTGCGGGGGCGAGTTTTCACCGCCTCCTCCACGAGGCCGCCAAGGCAGAGCAGCCCTCCTCTCCCCACCCCCCTCCCCCCCCCCCCCCCCCCCCACCCGGGAAGGGAGGTGTGTACTGTCTGCCATCGGGTTCCCATAAATGGCAAGCAGCACCGTATAACAGCCACGCTATGAGGGAAGCAAACCAACAGCCAAACAGGCGAAGACATCAGATAAACACGCCGAAGACTCCAGTCGATTAATAGGAACCTTTCCTTGCAGAGGTGGCCGCGACATAACCGGCCACGGATTCCTACGCCGGATTTCTATTGGCTCCAGCTCACTATATAGGCCCGGCCGGTCGAAGGCAGACCAGTCTTCGTCCGCTGCTAATGGCAACCTCTATAGCAGAGTCTCCGAGAAGATATCACCGAAGCCACTGTACTGCACTGCCGATCGAAGTACCAGCCGACCGAAAGGAACCACATCTCCTTCTAGATCGACGGACGTCATCATCTATTGTACAGCCGGCTATTGTATTGTAGAAGAAGTAACGTTCAATGAACTGTTGGAGAATACACCACAAAGTATTCGCTGTTACTAGCTGAAACTTGTTGCAGAACTCAATTAGTCTTTCTCCTCTTTCATTCTTTGTCCCAAGCCCATATTCTCCTGTAGCCTTTCTGCTACTCCTTCCCCTACAACTGCATTCAAGTCCCCCATGTCAAACGGTTCAAATGGCTCTGAGCACTATGGGACTTAACATCTGTGGTCATCAGTCCCCTAGAACTTAGAACTACTTAAACCTAACTAACCTAAGGACATCACAAACATCCATGCCCGAGGCAGGATTCGAACCTGCGACCGTAGCAGTCCCGCGGTTCCGGACTGAGCGCCTAGAACCGCTAGACCACCGCGGCCGGCTCCCCCATGTCTATTAGATTTTCATCCCTCTTTACATACGGTATTATTCGTTCAGTATCCTCATACACTTTCTCTATGTCTTGATTTCAGTCTGAGATGTGGGCATATACACCTGGACTATCGTTGTCGTTGTTGGTTTGCTGTCGATTCTGATAATAACAACCCTATCACTGAACTGTCCACAGACACACTCTCTGTCCTACCTTCCTATTCATAACTAATCCTACTATTGTTATGCCATTTTCTGCTGCTGTTGATTTCACCCCATACTCATCTGACCAGTAATCCCTGTCTTCCTTCCACTTCACTTCAATGATCCCTACTATGTCTAGATTGAGCCTTTGCATTTCTCTTTCCAGATTTTCTAGTTTCCCTATCACGTTCAAGCTTCTGACATTCCACGCCTCGACTCGTAGAAAGTTATCCTTTCGTTGATTATTCAACCTTTTCCTCATGGTAACCTCCTACTTGGCAGTCCCCTCCCGGATATCCGAATGAGGGACTATTCCGGAATCTTTTGCCAGTGGAGAGATCATTATGACAATTCTTCAATTACAGGCCACATGTCCAGTGGATACACGTTATATGTCTTTAATGCAGTGGTTTCCATTGCCTTTTGCATTCTCATGCTATTGATCATTGCTGATTTTTCCGCCTTTATGGACAGTTTCCCACCCCTAGGACATGAGAGTGCCCTGAAACTCTGTCCGCTCCTCCACCCTCTTTGAGAAGGCCGTTGGCTGAATGAGGGTGATTTCTTATGCCGGAAGTCTTCGGCCGCCGATGCTGATTATTAACCAAAATGTTTAGTAGCGGTGGGCTCCGCAACCGGTATCGAAGACGTTTTGTGCTCTATGGGCTAGATAGCCGTTATGTTGGTACCACAAGTTCCTCCTAGCCTGCAGAGGAACGTCTTCTAGGATCTCTGGAAGATGGTCTACTAAGAGGCTGCAATAGTTGTGTGAGTTTAGTGTTCCGTTGTGGCGTTCGCTGTGTCATTCAGTGCTTTGGTATTTAACTAATTTGTAAATGAAAATGATAATGTTATTTCATTAGAGTGAGTAATTACAAAATAATTTTTTCCCCCGGCTAAAGATTTGGTCAAGTTGCTAAAAAATCCAAGTTAACGTAGTGTTAAAGTGTTGTCTATAAGTTGTGTAAGTGTCACTAAATCACAGTTCATACAACAGATTCTAGACAACTATTGATTATGATGGAAACAGTTATCTTCAGCAAAATGATCATTAAAACCACCGAATATCAGCCGCGCAAAACACTGACGTATGTTACCTGAAACAATATTCTTCGCAACTCGTGCGTAATTAATTTCGGCTCCATACACCAGCAAGATAAGTTTGTTATATGGATCATGCTATGAGCACTGTTTTTAAAGAACCAATCTGATTCGAATTATTTTCATTAAAATGAGTTCGGGACCACCGGTGCACATTTATTTTTACACATTTTTATTACCTTCGGCGTTTATGTCTGCAGAGTTGCGTAACTTGAATTTGCCGCTGAGATAATTGTTAAGATGGCGGCAGACAATTCATAGAGACCTTCTATTGTTAGAGCAAATTTCCTTTTAACAGGATAAGTATTTTCTTTCATATTGTGCACTATTTAGACTAATTTTCATCAAGCAAACCTTTGATACTTTCGTAAGAAACATAGATAAAAACGCGATACAAATCGCTGTCATCAGTGGCTGCGCTCCTTGCAACGGAATGAAATAATTAACATAGATAATGCTTATTGAGAGAGAAGTTAAAGTTACAAATAATTATTCACTCATATTTATGATAATAATGAACTATTTTCTCAAATAATAATTAACAAATAATTACAATTTCTTAACAGTCCTCAGTTTGATATGCGTCTTGCGTCCGCAACCTACAAAAGCCAGCCAACAAAAAGTAAAAACAAAGGAAGACAAACGCAGATCATAAAAATAATTTACAATTATCATTGTCTTTGTATAATACACATCGATATGTCCGATTACATCATAAAATATTATATAAATAATTAATATTTATCATCGTTTTATTTCACTGTTTTCCCATATGTCGGATCGATAATGTTTATAACTTTTAGAGGCATAATTTCTTCTCGTCGGACTGTAGCTAAAATTTATCTCGTGGATGTTACACCGTCTATGGAGCTCAACCTGACCAAGCCAAATGACATTGTCAACATACCAACAGTGCTTTCGGCGGCTTACCTGGCCATGATTGGTAGATGTGGCTTCATCACTAACCAAGATACGTGATACATCTGGAGTATCCTGTCTTAATTCCGATGTACAGAACACGATTCTCATAATCGTTTCCAGTGTTGATGGAGAAGGCGTAGGACAGTTGCCTGACGCAAGTCACTTCCTCATGCGATTGTGCGGGAGCTAAAGTGTGTATCAACTGCAACAGCAGCAACAGCATTAGTTTCCCTCTCTTCTGCTGTCACTTGTTTGCTTCTGTTGTCTTCGGTAGTCAATAGGCTGTAGGAGATTTGGAAACTACGAAACAGACTGGTGCTGCAGGTTTATCGATTAACAAGACACATGAGATTAAAGAGCCGAAATAAATAGAAACCGAGCCGACGAGATTTGATTACCGCTAAAGTCCACGATGGCCGTCGAAAATATTCGAATGAAAGACTCCGAGTCTGTTTATGTCCGCAAAAAGTTCATTTTGCAGATTCAGAAACAGCTCACGTACTTATTAATGTGAAGCGAGGAACACGCATTGGATTATGGGAACAGATGGCAAGATGTCGAATTTGCTTCTTAAAAAGAATTGAAACTATCAGCCAAATAACTGAGCCAGTTTTAGGTCAATAGAGTATAGCACGAGATGAGCGAGCAAGCACAGTTAATAGTTTGCAAGAGGTAACGCAGCAGCTTATCTGCCATAAGACCACAGCCAGTGCTGAGAGACACCTAATGCAAGTGCACTACCGCTTCAATTATAGTAGTGAGCTCATTAAAAATATTTTTACCACAGTTTTTTAAGGCGAAGTTGCATTGTGGAGAAGCGAGGTCTGTCAGCTTAAACTGTTTCCCTCTCCAACACACACATCTGAGAAGAGAGAGAAAGATTGTGTTCTTGGGAATATCTCCAGGAGGGGTCCTCTTTCCTTGGGAAATGTGTGTTGTAAAGAAGACACAACAAAGCTTGCTGATTAATGCCTGCTAATCGCATTTTTGCCCACTTATTCAGCAGGAAGACGTGCGATAAAAGTTGGAAAAACTCGCTAAGATCATATCACCTGATGCCGAACCTTCGAGAGTCAACATCAGAGTCACTGTCTACACAAAACATGTAAGTACAATATTACTACTAACAATAATCTATATACTTTGCTTATCAACAATTTGCTGTAATACACGAAAGCATGGGTTCCGTTTTACAGAACTCGAAGAGGAGGAGTGGCGCCATCTGATACCGAACACAAAATGTGCCATCATCAAATATGGAGCAACGGTGCTGGCTAATCTGAAGGTTTGCAAGATATACCTGCTGTCAAGATTCTCGACCATCAGCCCCACTGAACACGTCTTCCTCAACAGCAGTAAAATGAGCATAATACTGTATATCATGTATATCATGGGAGACAGAATAACGTACACAGTTGATTTTGATAAGACTGTTACTTAATTGCTTGTACAAATAAATACGTCTGTTTCTATACACAAAGTATCAGGCAGTTGAAGATATTAATATCACAGCTCCAAAAGAAGAGGTTTGATTCGCAAGGATTTTTAGCTGTCACATACAAACTCATTGGTGATCGAAAAGCTTTTACAGAAGTTAATGGGCGAATAATACAATCGCATCAGAGAGAGTTGTTTTTGAACTGTACAATACGTATGAGTATATTTACTACACAGAACTGTTTCTGTTCTATTATAAGAAGATGGTCGAATCCTACATTAAAGATATATTATTCACAATGTACACAGTTTGCCTGCAAAGTGCTGTTCAGTGCCGTTACGATTTCATTAATGCCGGTACAGCCATAAAATCTTGATTGTCAAATGAAGTTGATTTAAATATCTACACAAATTATAAGAAAACACAGTTTGCAACAGACTATGCTGTACTATGTACGCGGGACGATGCACAATGTGTATTAATTCGTATTTTTTATTACTACAAATACTAATACTTCCCTGTGAAAATTTTCCAACAATTATTCATTGTTTGCTTTTACTTTCATTTCTCAGTAATAAGTTAAAATAATAAGGTAATTTTGATAAGGTTGTGTGTGAGATGACAAACGATTACTAAACAAACAGGTCTGTACAGTAGTTCCGTTATAAGAAATATAAATATATATGTGTGTACATAAATGATGTATAACTTCTTGACCTTCTAATCATTTTTAACATTACTGCAGAGGTATGCTGACGACGACAATCATCTTTGACTTTCACAGAAATAATTTACCTGACTCCTACACATATTTTCGTAAAGATCTGAAGTTATACTTTCAGCGATCAATAATGGTGAGTGATCAATAATGAGCAATGATAGTGATTAGTAATGGTCAGTGACCACTGATGGTCAGAGGTCAGTAATGGTCAGCGATCAATGATGGTTAGTTATCAGTGGTGATCAGTGATGAGTAGACTTTTTGCCATAAGTGTTTATCACTTCTCGTTTAGCGTTGGGCATTTAACGTTAAGCGTTTACCATTTATTATTTATTGTTAAGCATTATGCGTTTAGCGTTAAGCTTTTGATATTTAGCATTTACTTTTTAACGTTTACCTTTTTGCGGTCATCAAATACCATTTACCATTTACGTTTATCATTTAGTGTTTAGTGTTTAACGTTTATCATAAGAGTGTGAGGTATAAAACACACACAATTGGTCGATTTCCATCAAAGTTGGTTTTGTAATAGTGTACTGGAAAGAGGAGGGGAGGGGGGGTTTAGCGCACATAATAGAACTGTACGTAAATAATGTAATTTGACACCATGTTTATGAGAATAATGAAACTTTCAAGTTGAATGTCTTTGATTCTCTAGGAAATAGTGAAATAATTGACTTTCAAGTGGAGGTTACGTAATTGTTATTACATACATGGTGCCATTTTTACATATCATTTAAATACTATGGTCTAACTGGTTTGAAAATGAGGAAGGGAAGAACACAATTGGTCTGTTTCCATCAACTCTTGCATTTGCTGTGATAAGAAGAGGAAGGGGTACGAGATGATTAGTACTTCAGAAATAATGTAATTTGACCTACATTTTTCCATGTCATTTTAATACTACGCTGTGACTGGTAATTTAACATCATTTAAATACTGCACTCTGACTGGTTTGAGATAGCGACGAGAGGGGGCATAAGATATAATGGAAAATGGGTTTGCTTCCATGAACTTGGATTGACTGCAGATAAAGACAGGTAGTGACATTTTTAATTTTCCGTTGGCACGGTTTCGCTATTTCCGACACCTTGGATTATTAGTGCTATGCTGTGATTGCCTGGAGATATGAAGTACTGCAAAGAGTGATTGGTTGGAGATAGTGGTAAGGGATATGAAGCACACAACTGGGCCGTTTCGGCCATTTCGATAGGCTGGAGACAAGGAAGGAGAGAGGATATGACTTGATGCGTACTTTAGAGATAATGCAATTTGGCACCATTTAATACTACACTGACTGGTTGGAGTAAATGCTGGCGTGGGGTATAAAGCACAAGAATCGTATGTTTTCAACATCTCGGAATGTTTATTACTGTGCTATGACTGGATGGAGATAAGATGGAGGGATGGAGGGAAAAGGGGGGGGGGGGGTTAGGGGGGGTTTAAATTTTCAGTCAACGCAGTTGCGCTGTTTCCACCATCATAGATTTTTTCAACACTGACTAGCTGGAAATACGCAGTACTGCGCTGTGTGATTGGTTGGAGATAGGGGATAGGGAGAGGGGGTTTTAATTTTTAACTAACGCAATTGCACAGAATGTCCACTTGTCTCTGCTCCGGTTACATACTTTTCTCACCGCGTCACTTGTAGCAAAGCCAACAGACAGCTTTCAGTCTCGTGGTGGCATTTTTCCCCCCGTTCTCGTAAGCGCATATTCTTGAGTATATTAAACAGCCTGAACCAATATCTTGTGTCTTAAAGACACTTAATACAGATTTTGTTGCAACTAAGACAAATGATTGTCGGTAATGAATTATTGTTTTTTGGCCTTTTCTTTTACTTTCATGCAGCTCTCTACGCTACTCTGTCCTGCCCAAGCCTCTTCATCACCGAATGACGCCGGCCGGTGCGGCCGAGCGTTTCTAGACGCTTCAGTCTGGAACCGCGCTGCTTCTACGGTCTCAGGTTCGAATCCTGCCTCGGGCATGGATGTGTGTGATGTCCTTAGGTTAGTTATTTTTAAGTAGTTCTAAGTTCTAGGGGACTGATGACCTCAGATGCTAAGTCCCATAGTGCTCAGAGCCATTTTTGAACCGAATCACTACTACAACCTACATCCATTTCAGTCTGCTTACTGCACTCGTCTCTTTGTCTACTCTGCAATTTTTATCTCCTACTCTCCCCTCCAATCGTAAAGTGAAGAGTCCTTTATATCAGAGAACGTGGTCTATCAACCGATCGCTTATTTTAGTCGAGTCGTGACAAAAATTTCTTTTGTCTCCAATTCTATTCAGTATCTCGCTAGTAGTTAGGCTATCTACCAGTTCAGTTTTCAGCATTCGTCATTAGAACCACATTTCTAAATCTTGTATTTTATTTTTGTCTGAACGGCTTGTCGTCCACGTTTCAATTCCCTACAAGGCTACACTCCAGACAGACGCATTCTTCAGACAAATGCTTTCAGAAAAGACTTCCTGATGAATGAATTACGAATAATATGTTCATACTCATTGCTCCGCTCTATAATTTTATTTACGACTTGACGCATTGTGCTATATCCACTTGTAACTCAGCCTCTTCCTTCCTCATAAAAAAACCTTATAGATAAAATTCAACTCTTGAACAGAGAAAGCATACTGACGAACTGAGACAGTATCAGTGTCTGTGAAAGAACCGCTGTTACTCTTAACGAAGACTTTTCAAATTAAATTTATTTCGGTTTGCTTCTGCTGTAATATGCCATAACGTTTCTGAAAAAACATCTCGTCAGTTAGTAGAACTCGTCGCTCCAGTTGTCAGAAAATCTCGAGATAAGCACTGTCAGCAACGCTGAAAGCAACCACTTAGGTTGTGCTCCGTCGGTAATTCAGCGACCGATGCTATCTCGCCACTTGGAAATTACGGTCGCCGTTAGAGCGAGAACGTGCGCACCATTCCATTCACTAGAGTAACCAATAAATCAGCTTTACTCAAGAGAGTGGCAGCGCATTATTTAAATGATTTCCTCGTTATGACGTTCATAGCAACCGTCTAACTGCCAAATACCAAATGAGAATAATGAAGGTGGAAAATTATTAAATTCAAACTCCTATAAAGACGACTATTATGAAGTTTGGTAGCTCACTGTAACAGTTTTTTACTTCAAAATCACAGAAGCGATGAAATAATAGTACAAGTTCTTAGCGAACAGGTATTATTAATAATTTTCACAGGTAGCAACATTTTCCTGACTGAACGAATGAAAGGTTTATTTTTAATTCTTATGAAAGTTAACCACAGATTAAGCTAGTTAGTAAGTGTAAAGCGGTGACGAGCAATGGAATTGAGAATCCTGATTTGTTAATATAAAAAAGGGACAAAAGCCGGAGAATAAATGAAAAAGCTGCAATCTCACAAACAATTTCACAGCATGGGAAATATAAGGAAAACTCATCGTCGCAGGCAATGAGCTGCACAAAAATATGGGTTTTATGAAAGCATTATACTGTAATGAATGCGGCGTGACCCAGTAGCTGCACCGCGAGCCTCAGCCAGCTTACAAATTTGTAGCGAGAAAGTGTAGTTTTCATCTTAATTGTTGCAGAATATAAATTGTTTCTTCCTTTCATCCTGGGTTTTCGGTAGGAATAGGAGTCTGGAACTTTAATCAAGGAAGACGTCGTGTCGCGAAATTTCCGTGTTATGCTTTGTGGTATCTCCTTTGGCTCGACTGTAAGTATTCTACTGTCCCACGTGGTAGCTATTAATACATATATATTCCCCAGACTCCTCCGTTTAGTTTCCATACTGAAGATGACAGAGTTCACTAACTTCCACTATGATTTCTTCTTGGTACTTTGTGGTTGTCGGGGTTATGGACAAATTTAGAAACGCTGTATACTGTGGTACGCACGATGAGTGGACTCCAAGGTGGCAGCAGCTGTAGACACTTCGTTGTTATCACCAGAGCAGCCTGCCACTAGCAGAACTCTCCTTCTGTACGTATAAGTAATGCTGATGGAGTGTCCTGAGAGTGGTTGAGATGAAGGCAGGGGTTACTTAGCAGTCGATGATGTGATTTACTCTGTGCGGGTGACCGAATGTGCTCCCGTTTTATGTCAGCGCTCTTGGCTGGCTTATTGTTTTAATTCAGTGCTACAGAGCTTTTCTTAATGCGAAGTCTGCGTCTCGAAAGACGTCCTTGTCACGTCTCTAAGTGAACTTATCACATTTAGCATCGTTCCAGAAGAGCGTTGTGTCTGATCTGCTCTGTCAACCGTATGCTGAATCAAGGGTTTCCAATGTCCTCTTTCGCAAGCTGTGAGGCAATAAGCTCGCTATCTGTACTCTGAGTGTTTACACTGCTTACGCCACTGTTGTGTAATCGGCTTACGTCCCAGCCGGTTCTAACAAAATATTATTTCTATGCTTAATTACTATTCTAATGTGCAACAGTTTTCTGTTTAAGATGCTACTGAAGGCTGTCTCAAAATCTATAAACATTAAGTGTATTCCTTGACTAAACAAAAGTTGTTATTCGACAAGTTCTTCCAAAGTAAAAATAGAATCAGTACTGGAGCGTCGTTCTCTAAAACCACTTGTTCCTTAACAGAACGTATATTACACTATTGCTTTTGTCTGTAGTTTATAATTCTGGGGCACAGTTCATAAGGTGTGGATAAAAGAGGTATTACTTTTGCCGTTTCCAGTTTTGAGAAAATTTCTGTTGCTTTAAACACACAGTTGTTGCAGTCTGAATGAAGCAGCATTCCCCGTTGTTTCTATTTATTAAACCTTTATAACCACAGCCAGTTTTTTCTGTATTAACACACTATGTGATCAAAAGTAGCCGGACACCCCCAAAAACATACGTTTTGCATGTTAGGTGCAATGTGCTGCCACCTACTACCAGGTACTCCATATCAACGACCTCAGTAGTCATTGGACATCGTGAGAGAGTAGAATGGGGCGCTCCGCGGAGCTCACGGACTTCGGACGTTGTCAGGTGATTGAGTGTCACTTGTGTCATACGTCTGTACGCGAGATTTCCACACTCCTAAACATCCCTAGGTCCATTGTTTCCGATGTGATAGCGGAGTGGAAACGTGAAGGGACACGTACAGCACAAAAGCGTACAGGCCGACCTCGTCTGTTGACTGACAGAGATCGCAGACAGTTGAAGAGGGTCGTAATGTGTAACAGGCAGACACCTACCCAGTCCATCTCACAGGAATTCCAAACTGCATCAGGATCCACTGCAAGTACTAAGGCAGTTAGGCGGGTGGTGATAAAAGTTGGATTTCATGGTCGAGCGGCTGCTCATAAGCCACACATCACGACGTTAATGCCAAACGACGCCTCGCTTGGTGTAAGGAGTGTAAACATTGGACGACTGAACAGTGGAAAATCGTTGTGTGGAGTGATGAATCGCGGTACACAAAGTGGTGATCCGATGGCGGAGTGTGCGTATGGCGAATGCCCGGTGAACGTCATCTGAAAGCGTGTGTGGGGCTAACAGTAAAATTCGGAGGCGGTGGTGGTATGGTGTGGTCAGGTTTATCATGGAGGGGGCTTGCATCCCATGTTGTTTTGCGTGCCACTATCACAGCACAGGCCTACATTGATGTTTTAAGTACCTTCTAGCTCCCCACTGTTGAAGAGCAGTTCGGTGATAGCAGTTGCGTCTTTCAACACAATCGAGCACCTGCTCATAAGGCAAGGCTTGTGGCCGAGTGGTTACACGACAGAAATTGACAGGTCTGCACAGAGTCCTGACCTGAATCCTATAGAACATCTTTGGGATGTTTTGGAACGCCGACTTCGTGCCAAGCCTCGCCGATCGTCATCGATACCTCTCCTCAGTGCAGCACTCCATCAAGAAACCTTCCAGCACCTGATTGAACATGTGCCTGCGAGAGTAGAAGCTGTCATCAAGGCTAAGGGCCAACATCATATTAAATTCTAGCATTACCGGTGGAGAGCACCACGAACTTGTAAGTCATTTTCAGCCAGGTGTCCGGATACTTTTGATCACATAGTGTATGACTACGTCTCCTTACATTCTCATCCAAATATTTTTTCTTGGTTCTCTTGTAGCGCTCTGTCAATTCATGAAGTTTTACAATGTTTTGTGAAGTCCTGTTTCACACTGTATTGTAATTGGGCTATTTCTCTTTCCACTTTTTGTCTAGCGCTTTAAGACCTAAAAATCTCACCCAGCAACTCTTCTTGATTCAGCGTTTGTGCACTTTTGCAAGCAGTTCGCTATTGAGATCGGCCGTTTCTCACCTTTATGTTGTTTTCAACAGACAAGAGCTTCAATATAGATTTTCAGACATTTCTTCGATATACCTGCATTAGCTGTGACCATTTATCTACAAAGGAGTACCAAAGTCTTGAGGAAGATCAGACTGTAATAACTTACGGCCTAGGAACGAGCATCTGGGAACCGGAGAAGCTGGTTGGCTGTTTGAGTACCGGTCTCGTCAAAATACGTGGAAAGTGGTTTGATGACGTTGAAACCACGAGTAGGCCTCAAGGTGTTAGGCGTTTACGCATCTTGGGGCCTTGGAGGCTTTTTCTCTCTGTAAAGCAATATAATTGGCTGTCTGTGGCAGATCTGAAGGCAGACTACATTGTTGTAGAAGACACGAATGTTTTGGAGAACACCGTTCAGCGCAATTGGTGACCATTAGCCTCAGCAGCAGACGACACTACCTGTTCCTTCGTTGAATGCAGGGCGGTTCGAACAATATTACGCTATGGTAGACATTAATCTCGGCTTTCATGACAGCCGGCCGGGGTGGCCGACCGGTTCTAGGCACTACAGTCAGGTTCGAATCCTGCCTCGGGCATGGATGTGTGTGATGTCCTTAGGTTAGTTAAGTTTAAGTAGTTCTAAGTTCTAGGGGACTGATGACCTTAGAAGTTAAGTCCCATAGTGCTCAGAGCCATTTGAACCATCTGAACCCTACTGTGTCCGACAGTAGCGTCGTTCTTGTTCACTTTGCAACACCGCCCTTCAATTAATTATTTCCTTCTCCAGATGTTCCCCTCAGTATTGTCCTCCTGCTTATAAGAGAGGGCCTTCAGTCGCTTTATTACTCATTGGTGTGGCGGCTGTCCAAATAAGGCTGCTTAGATAGAAAAACGTGAGTATTAGTTCAGTAAAAGTCACTGCTCTATTTCCATTAAGTTCTAGGTACAGGCCATTAAGCATCTGGTTCTTGTATTAGTTACCAAACTATCTTGTTCCTGAACATTCTTTCGTATCCCTGAATGCTAAGGACATTGCCAGCATCTTTCAAACGTTTTAGTTCATTCCGCGCTCCTAAACAAGAACAAGAACAAAAACATGGTCATCCTTCCATAATCTACGGTCCAAATGCGCCTCGATGTGGACATTAATATAACGTGGATTCCAAACATGCATCTGATGTGTACATATATACGACTTGGAGCCCAAACGTGCATTCAACGTAGACATTCTCATAACACAACCTACACTCCTGAACAATGACAACGTAACAGCAACTCTTCGTTTCGTCTAAGAACATCACAAAAAAGATAATCTGGAATCCTCTACAATCTTGAGAGAGAGCTGCACTACGTTCACAATGACTTAATTGAAACAAATCGCACGTCTCCATGCGACCACTTCAACAAAACAACAAATCACAGAGGATCCTCACCTCTCTCATGACGTCTGTTAGTAAAATATCCACTTGACATCGAAACTGGCACAAAAAATTATCTTGTACATTCCCTGCTCTTCTTCATTCTCTCGTGCTATGTCTTGCTTACCAGCTTTACAATTATAAGAAGAAACTGTACTGTCCAATGAAACATCATCCCACACCACCTGATCTAGACAGAAGACATAAAATTACCAAAGCACCCTAAATGTGCGCAAGACAGGAAACGCAGCAAAAGTCCATCTTTGATCATCTATTAAAGTACCTAATGCCCGCCCGATTGGTCGTGCGGTCTAACGCACGGCTTTGCGGAGTGAGAATGAGCGCCTGGTCCCCGGCACGAATCCGCCCGGCGTACCTGTGTCGAGGCCCGGTGAGCCGGCCAGTCTGTGGATGGCTTCTAGGCGGTTTTCCATCTGCCACGGCGAATGCGGGATGGTTCCCCTTATTCCGCCTCAGCTACACTATGTCGGCGATTGCTGCACAAACAAGTTCTCCACGTACGCGTACACCACCATTATTCTACCACGCAAACATAGGAGTTACACTCGTCTGGTGTGAGACGTTCCCCCGGGGGGGGGGGGGGGGGGGGGGGGGGGGGGCGGCACCGGGCCGCGAACCGCACAATAACTCTGGGTTCGGTGTGGGGCGGCGGAGGGCGGAGGGGTGAAGTGAACTGCGGTAGCCATCGTGGGGTTGTGGACCACTGCAGCTGCGGCGGGGACGGAGCCTCTCCGTCGTTTCTAGGCCCCCAGTTAACATACAATACAATACAAAGTACCTAATGCTATTCGATTCGACTCACTACGGAGATCATTGTAACCACAGACAAAATTTTGACTTTTGTTGTCCTTCTCTCCCAAAGATTTCATTCAATAAAAGGTTTTATGTTTCTATTATGATCCACGCTATATGACTTCTTTCCCTTAAGTGATTCCATTTTTTCAGAATTTCGGATATAATTTCATTCCCCAACAAGCACTCATTATTCGTAAAAGACACCTTTTGTTACAGCTACCTCTGTTCTGCTAGTATGACGAAAAATGTGCCCTATATTGCGATCAAAATCTGTATTTGTGGCGTTCATTGCGACAGAATTGCAGTCTGTCAAAGTATCATTCTAATTCTCGTTGTATATTCCACACACTATCTTTATCCTGGTCAAATTCCTCTCCATAATGCCCACCAAGAAAGTGCTTGTACTTGGCAGGTAACTTCATAACCATCTTATTTCTGAAGAGCTGAACAGTGTGTCGAGAAATGCTTTTTTCTTATGCTTCAAAGAATATCACCGGACTTCGGAAGTTAGATTCTTCCGGATTTTCACTCATAATTACATCCTGTTTTATTCTGTCCTGTGCTGCACTAGCTCAGTATTTATCTAAGAATGAGTCCTTAAGTTCTCTGTTCATTGCCCATTGTAACGCTGTTGGTCACATTCTCATCGCCTTTTCACCCTTACAGTAATCACACAAAAATTCCAAACGATATCTCAGTAGCCAGTGGCCGCGGTGGGGGAGGGGGCAAACGGTGGACGAATTGTTCCGTCAGAACGTTGGAGTATAATGCAGGTTTTTATGCACATCTCCACAAATTTCACCTTCAATCTCTGTGATCGTTAGCCAAACTCACGCTTCATTGGTGCTGCCATTGATTTATGCTTTCCTGTTTCTGCTTAAACGCAAGAAGCAACTGTGCTTCCATAATCTCCTCTACTGTTGTTGGACACGTAACGTACTGTACCCTCATACTCAGTACTTAGTTCCTGCTCTACTGTTTCATGATTGACCTTATGTCATTGCATTGTCTCACACAAATGATTTTCATTCTCCTCCAGTATCTGCTTCATTTGCTCCATCACTTTATGTAATCGACTTTCTGTACTGCTGATACATCACCCTTGCTTATCATGTCTCCTCCAGTATCTGCTTCACTTGCTCCTTTACTTTATTTAACCGACTTCCTGTACTGCCGATACAGCACCCTTGCTTCTCATGTCAATGTTCTCACTACCAGTCTGTTGCTATTGTATATTACGAGGATTCTATTTCTATTGTATATTATCAGGATTTGTTTCATTTGCGTTCCAGTTTCCGGCAAATGCACCTTCCACCTACTCAATATCTCTGTTGTTTCCCTCTCACTGATTCTTCGTGTTCACTCTGTAAGCAGTGGCGGCTTGTCACACTGTATCAGTATCAATAAGGTCTTATCTTTGGCTCTAAGATGATGTCAAGTGAGCACAGCTTCCTCAGGCTTGGCTTGGAGGGCTGGCTTCCTGGTCCCACAATAAGGACGGTATGAGGGTTAGTATGATGAGGGGAGTATCAGTTGAGCAAACAAGAGGAAAGGACGCTTTTGGCTGTCTCTGTGTTGGAGTAAATTGGAAATGATATGCAGGGATTATGGTGCCTTGTGTTTGGCTTGCAGAGCCTCAGGAGTTAATTATTGAAAACCTGCTGAGCTGTGAGAGGTGTGTTTACCAGAATTTCTAGACGCTCCAGTTCTGTTTAATGGTACTGTAGTCTGCGCCTCCATGAAATCTGCAGACTGAATTGTATAAGCAAGGATTTTGTGTGTTAAAAAGGTCTGTCAAATATTTTGTTTAGATATTTGTATATTGCATCTTGCTGGAAGTCTGATCGGTGAATTTTAAGTGTTTCGGCGAGTTTAATTTGGGTTTATGTTAGTATCTGCCTGTACAAGGAAGCATGTTGCGGAGTTCGTTGGCAATGTTAATATTTATGTGTATTTAAGTGCTTCAATCTGCCTGTAATTAATTTATTGAGCCAAATTGCTATCGGCTGATATTAGTTCTGGCGCTTGTTGATGATCGATGTTTAATATTATCACAGACTGTCTATCCCTGGTTCGAAAGTGAAATTTCGTGTTGCACGAACGTTTTCAAGGTTAGCGTTAAGAACTATGTGACTTATGTTTAATTTGAACATTTAGGATACATGGTGTGCTCAATTTGTTGTTGTCGTTTGGGAAACATTAACTGTCTTTCTGGACTTGGCTCCACTGTGTCTTATTCGTTGAGGCTAATGTGCTGCTTATTCTGCTTCAGATCATGTATATCGTCCGTTTCTTTTATTTAGAGGACTTACATTGAAATTTTAGATTATTCTGGGACAAACTGGCCGTTCTGAGCTAGGCATGCACTTTATATGTGTCCAGAAGCCGTAGAATGTAAGACAATTAGCTTGGGTATTGCTTAATCCATTGTTCCAGCAGGATTTGGTATAACTATTTCATTCGGAAATTTTTCTAAACCAACAGTAAGTAGTCTCTTAAATTTTCTGCTAATTCTTAGAAGACTGATAAATTTCGAGTATCGCTCCGTAAGAAATTGCATTGATTATTATTTATTATAATGTTGACTGTGTCTTGAGCTTGCGCGTACTGGAATTTATTTGTGCTGCAGGGAATTTTGTTAAGACTGCTTGTGTTCTGACACTGGTGCTGTTAACCGATCCTTTTCGGGCCCTCTAATTCTGGGGCGAGTCACCTTACACAGCCTGGCCAAATTTGTAGGCCGTATTTTCAGGTTTCAACTGGTAGGAGAGCGTGGTCGTGCTATAAACGGGAAGAAATATTTTGCGTATGCACCTTCATTCAATCGTAAATTTTGTCCTTTTTTTTCTTAGGCTCTGTGTTAATAATTGATGTATCACGTAAATTTTAAGGCTCAAGGGTGCTCGGGAAAGGATATGCTTCGCCACGATCGGTTGAAGTATGAATTGAAAATTCATGGCCGGAAACAGACGGCAGTGTGAATGAATTCGCAGCGCATTTACGTCTCGCTATTGAACACCTGGTGAACATCGCTTCAGGTCATGTATATCGTTCGTTTATTTCATTTAAGTGTCTTATTCTGCAATGTTAGTTGTTTTAGGACATGTCGTTCTGAGCTAGTCTTGGACTGCGTACGTGCCCATGAGCTGTAGAATTTAAGGAAATTATCTCGGAGTTGTCTTAATCACTTGTTCCAGCATGATTTGGTAGAACTGTTTAATTCTGAAATTTCCTTAAGCCAACTGTAGGAAGTGTCTTAGATTTTCTGCTCACTTCTAAGAAGACTGTTAAATTTAGAGTATCGCTCTGTAAGAAATTACATTAACAATTGGGAGCGTAATCATTGTTCATTATAATATTGGCTTTCACTTGAGCTTGCACTTACTGGAACTTATTTGTGCCGCAAGGAATTTTATTACTTGTGCTCTGGCGTCGGTGCTGTTTACCGATCCTTGTCACGCCCACTCATTCTGGGCCTAGTCACCGCCTGTTTATGCGATTCTGTGCATAAGCCTTAAGCAGCGAAAGCTTGCACTGTCCGTCTTCTACGGTGTTTTGTCTTCCAAGAGCATCCGTGGCCTTCAATGCTGCTGTTTAAAGTAGATATTGAGAGCAATTCTGAGTTACTCTATTTGTTAATTAAAAGAGGCTCTATTTTCATAATCTTATTGCTTCTTTACGTTACTTAAACATTTTACTTGTGTTTGAGGTCTCAAAGGTCATTTTTATTTTATTTTATTCCAATTATTTGAAAATTATTGCAGAACCCTGTAAGCCTTGCTACCACATCTTTTTATGGGGTTTTAAATCTTTTGTTATCATTCATTGGTCACTATTTATTTCAGTGTAGGAATTTTTTTGGTCGTGGACTATTCTGTGGCCGGTTCAGTTTTATTGAATTTTTTATTAGTGGCTGCTACTCATGTAGTTTTGGTAATTTTTATGCATGTTTAAATTTGTCTTGGAGTTTGTATCATTAGTCTTTTATGTTACGGTCTGGCAAACGGTGACTGGCTGCGAGTTATAACTGACATTTTCTGGCATCACTGATTATTGTTCAGTATTCAAAGTAATTACTGTTTAATTTAATTCTTTCTTTGGCTTAATGTAATTCAGTCTGTGTGAAATAAGTTTTTATGGTGTACCAGTGAATGAAATGTGCCAAATCCCCTTTAGTCTATCTCTTCCTCGTTTTCCTTGCTCGACAAATTAAGAAGCCGATTTTTCACATTTCACTCTGCTTATCTAACATCTGCTTAGTATCTTGACACGGTTTTGGTATAAATTCGAATAACATATCACTTTTATCCGTATATCCACGTGATTTGGCAGAGGGCTGGTTCAATTGAACATTAATTGCGGCAGTAAAATCTGATCCGCTGTTATTTCCGCATCACAAAGCCCAGCAGTCATGGTTGCATCAAATAAGGTATTACTATATTCTCATTCGTACTTTCACTGTTATTGTCTACAACTTTATATTTTCTAAACTGAAAGCATCCTCTTGCTCTCTAACCTTTGCACATTCCACAGTGTATGTTGGCTACTCCTCTGCTACCGCCACTGCCTGTACACTATGTGCGTACCGTAGGTGCAACCGCATCAGAGGGGTATCTGTTGAGAGATCAGACAAACTTCTGGCTCCTAAAGAGGGGCAGTAGCCTTTGCCGTAGTTTCAGGGAAACAGTTGGATAACTGAATGGTCTGGTTTTGTAACACCAATCAAAATAGCCTTGGCGTGATGGTACTGCAGGTGGCTAATAGCAAGGTGAAACGATAGCCATAATTTTTCCAGAGGGCTTGCAGCTCTGCTGTACGGTTAAATGATGATGATACCCTTTTGGGTAAAATATTCCGAAGGTAAAATGGTCCCCCATTCAGATCTTCGGGTGAGGACTACTGAGGAGGACGTCGTCAACATAAGAAAAAAACTTGCGTTCCATCGATCGGAGCGTTGAGTATTATATCCCTTAATTGAGCAGGTAGGTTAGATGATTTGACAAGAGTAATGACTAGGTTAAAGTTAGATATAGCGGGAATTAGTTCGGTTGGAGAAGGAAGAAGGGTTCCGGTCAGTTATAAATACAAACTCAAATACGGATAACGCAGGGGTAGTTTACTAAAGAATAAGAAAATAGGAATGTAGGTAAGCTACTACGAACAGCATAGTGAACGGATTATTGTAGCGAAGATGGACACGAAGCCTGTACCCACCACATTAGTAGCTGTTTACACGTCAACTAGCTCTGCATATGATGAAGAGACTAAAGAAATGTATGACGAGATAAAAGAAATTATTCAAATACTTAAGGGAAACGAAAATTTAATAGTGATGGAAGACTAGAATTAGATAATAGGAAAAGGAAGAGAAGGAAAAATAGATGAATGTGGACTGGGGGAAAGAAATGAAAGTAAAAGCCACCTTGTAGAGTTGTGCTAAGAGCATAAATTAACCAACACTTGGCTTAAGAATCATGAAAGAAGGTTGTACTCGTTGGAGCGACCAGGAGACACCGGAAGATTTAAGATTGATAATCGATTGGCAAGACAGATTTTGGAATCAGATTTTAAATTGTAAGACGTTTCCAGGGACAGAGGTGGACTCTGACACAATCTATTGTTTGTGATCATTAGATTAAAACTGAATAAATTGCAAAAAAGTAGGAAATTAAGGTGATGGGACCTCGATATGTTGAGAGAACCGAAGATTGTTGAGAGTTTCAGAGGGAGTATTAGGTAATGAATGACAAGAACAGAGGAAAGGAATATAGTAGAAGACGGATGGGTAGAAATGAAACAGCGAAGGATCAAACAGGTAAAAAGACAAGGTCTAGTACAAATTCTTGGATAACGTAGGACATATTGAATTTAACTGATGAAAGGGGAGAGTATAAAAATGTAGTAAATGAAGCAGGCGACATGGAATACAAACGTCTAAAAGGACACTAACAGGAAGTGTAAAATGACTACGCAAGATTGAGTAGAGGACAAACATAAAGATTTAGAAGCATATATTACAAGGAGAAAGATAGATACCTCCTACACGAAAATTAAAGAGACCGTTGGAGAAAGGAGAAGCATCTCTATGTATGTCAAGAACTCAGATGGAAAACCAGTCCTAAGCAAAGGAGAGAGACCTGAAAGGTGGAAGGAGTGTATAGAGGGTATATACAGGGGAGATTTACTTGAGGGCAGTGTTATAGAAACGGAAGAGGTCGTAGATGAAGATGAGACGAGCGATACTGCGAAATGAAATTGACAGAGCATTTCGCTGGCTCTCTTTGCTTTGTTTTATTATTACTCGCGTAACAACTAATATATGAGATAAAATATGTTGCTACGAAAAGAGCCCCGAAATACCTTTCAGTGATGCTGTGCTGTGATTTTCTTTGGATCATTAATTTTCAACAAAACGAAATAGATTATGTTCTTATTGTTCTGGATCTGGCTTTCTATTAAAGGAACTTTTTTTTTGTTACTGTAACTCGCCATAAAGTTCAACATATCTTCCTGACTTTACAGTTATTGAGAAGGTTACTGAAAATTATTTCGTTATGAATACTGATGTTACAGTACGCAATGTTTGTTCAACATCAAAATTTTGCAGTGGATTTTTGTTAACAGTAAGACACCAATAAGTACCACGACTAACACAAGAACATGAGACTATTATCAGAGGAAAAGATGTTTTTACTATAAGGTTTGCCAGACCAGAACTACGCACAGCAAGATTTCTTTTATGTTATGAAGGTAAATTATCTTTTGCACTGTTAATAATATATTATCAGCAGCCCGCGTCAACCTGTAAAACACATCATAAAATCTGCTGCTCTGCTCTGCAATTTCGAAAGCTGAAAGAAATAATTTCAGTTAAGTATTACCTGCCCGCTTCTTTGCGGTATGATTGATTTCATTTAATGCAGTTTGAATGTGCCGCGGCAGCGCCTCGTTCGTTCGTAGCGCAGCTCTGCGCCACGAATAATGTTTAAATAACTGAAAATGTCTTAAAGGGATGGGATAAGATACCAGGCAAGCTTATTACAAATCATAAAGCAAGTTTTCACTAAGTAACTCTATTCAAAATATTTAAACAGATTAAGTCATTACACACCTTTCCAAATCAATGTCTAATGGCGTCCCTCTCTCAATCTTCACAAAAGAATGCTACGCAAGCGTACAGTATAACATCACAGGCTCTTCCTACTCACGGAACTACAAGAAGTCGACAGAGAAATTAATGTTCGGGTTTTACTATTTATACTAGTCACATATTCTCATCTTTGTTTGATATTTAACAAGTATCGTCTGTGGCGGTTTCAGTACTCGCCGACACAGATATTATCTTTAAAAAAATCAGTACACAATTCTATACAAGAACAAAACATGACACATAATGCTTTCATTTTATTACATAAAGTTCACACAATCGTTGTCCACGCAATTACAATCATCCAGTTCAATTATTCTTTTCTCCTTTTTTTACCACATATAATATGTCTTTTGCTAAGAGACGTTACAAGCACTGAAAGAGAGAAGTCAAAACATGGCATCAGAAATACTGATAGCCTTGGGAGAGACAGCCATGATAAAACTCTTACATCTGGTGAAAGATGTAAGAGAAAGGCGAAATACCCTCAGACTTCAAGAAGAATATAATAATTCCAGTTCTAAAGAAACAGGCGCTGACAGTCGTGAATATTAGTGAACTATCAGTTTAATCTCATGGTTTCAGAATGCTAACACTATTCAAGAAGGATGGAAAAACTGATGGAGGCCAATCTCGTGGAGGATTAGTTTGGATTACGGAGAAATGGATGAACGCACGACGCAATACTGATACTATGACCTCTTTTAGAAGACAGGTTGAGGAAAAGCAGACCTAGTTTTATAGCTGTCCATAAAATTCTTCTGGGCTGTTTCAACCTATAAAATGTCCGACGTTTCAGCCGCTGTTGCAAGTGGCCCTCCTTAGGGCTTTTTGCTGAGTTGACTGCTGAATTAGAGAGACTTTAGATCTTGTATAGTAGCGAAGGACGCTGATAACGTAATTTGATACGATACTAGAGGATAGGAGGGGTCTTAGGCGTTCTTTATTGGCCTTTATATTATTCCTTGACATTGGTGGATAAAGACGTGTTTACATTATTCCTTGACATTCGTGGAAGCACGCGAATCAGAAACGTGCGGTAGCTGTGACGCAGCGCTGTTCACTGGTTGCCAGGGGCGTGCTGCAGCGTTTCTGCGTTCTGTGGTATGTATGACCACCGCGGTCTCCCGCGCGCCTGTGTCAGTTGCTGTCCTCCCATTGCGTTGTCACTGCTGGCAGTCAGGACGGTGGAAGCCTATACCCGTCCTCTATATTCATGCTGGCGGATCCGTTGGTTACTTATATCACCTCTCTAATCTCCCTTCCCAATATAAATAGCTGTTCCGCCAGTACGACGGCTTCACGGAACGTTATTCCTTCATCGTATTCATCCCGGTATTCTGCCACCGCTGACATGGTGCGTTTTCCCAGACGGATGTATCTTTCATGCACTGCAATTCATGTGATGATAGGCGTCCCACTCTCGCCTATATAAACCAGTTCACATTCACAACCGATTTCGTAGACTCCTGATGTGTTTAGCTTGTCGATCACATCTTTCGTTAAGCCTAGAACTCCTTTTATTTTGTTATTGCTCCGGAAGATTGGCTTGATACCGCCTCGGCGAGGAATTTTGCCCACGAGTTCAGTGACCCCTTGTACAAATGATAAAAGGGCTACGTTCTCCGTTTCCGTCTGCTCTTCCCTACTGCCTTCTTCCTTTGTCGTCATAGTTTTATTTGTCACATTCTTGCACAATCACGGGCTCCTCCCACCGTCATCCTACGCAGAAGTAGTCCACCCTTCACACTTTACTCAGGAGGGCCCACAGCATCATGATGACGAACACCTGAGGGCCAAACTACGAAACCTCAGATCGATTTTTGGAACCAGTGCTTGTTGCAAAAATATGATAGATACAACTATGAATACAAAGCATGAAGGCAATAGGGAATAGAAGACAGACGCACAGGACATAGCCCTATTACCTTTTGTGCAAGGGATCACTGAACATGTGGGCAAGAAGAAAAGGTAACAATAACTGACGCATAGCTTTTGCACATGAAAGTAGCGATATGATTTTTTCGCCCAGGGTGGCTCCCTTCAGCTCGTAAGGTCGGTCTGCAAAAAACGCACCACCAAGCTGTTCACTGAGCAGAGATACAGGGTTATAAATTAATTTATTTTACGTTGGTCTGGTGAGTAACATTGTTCCTCAAACCGATGTTTTTCAAAGAGTCTCTGATAACATAATGCAAGGACGGCATTTCTACAGACCTCAGGTCACTTGCGCACCTGTCTGAGTCCACAGTAGACAATGCTGACTGGGTAGCAAACTCCACTTGCTGAATAGCACCATGGAAACGCCCACCACCCACAGAAGCTTTTTACACTGACTGCTCATCCATTCTTTTGTAGAGTTGTGCAAAAAAGTAAGTGTTAGCAGCTCGGTGTTTGCAATCATTGACATTAGCCAAGGCTTCAGCATACTTTCGCGTTTTTTAATATCGCATATACGAAAAGAGCCGCGAAATATCTGTTGATAATGCCGTGCTTTGAATTTCTTTATCATCATTACCTTTTAACAAAGCAAAATATATATATTGAGATCTTATTGTTCTGTATCTGGCCTACAATTAAAGGAACGTTTTTTCGTTACTGTAACTCATTCTAAAAATCAACATATCTTCCCTACTTTATAGTTATTGAAAATTGAAATTACTTGGTTATAAACATTGATGTTACAGTTCGTATGATCGTTCAACAACAAAATTTTGCAGTGGATTTTGTTTCTCGGTAAAACACCATTCAATACCACGACTAGCACAAGAACATGAGACTATTAAAAAAATACGTTTTCACTATAAAGTTTGCCAGACCAGAACGGAGCACAGCAAGATTCCTATTAGATTTTGACGGTACATTAACTTGTTTGTACTGTGAGTTATATACTATCAGCAGCCCGCGTCAACCTGCAACACATCATAAAATCTGTTGATCTGCACTGCACGTCTGGAAGCTAAAAGAAATAATAATATTTTACTGTTACTTTACCGCTTCCTTGCGGTATGATAGACTATATTGGAAGTCGTTTGAATACGCCGCGGCAGCGGCTCTTTCGTTCGCCACGCAGCTCAGCACCACAGATAATATTTATATAACTGAAAAATGTCTCAACAGGATGGGATAATAGGCAAGCAAGCTTTAACAATTAATAATGCAAGTTTTCATTTACATAACTCTATTAAAACATTTAAATATTTCAATTGTTACACACCTTTATGAATTCACACGTAATGGCGTACATCTCTTAGTCTCGACAAAAGAATGCTACACTAGCGTTCGCTACTACGACACAGGATATCTTACTCACTCGACTCCCAGATGAAGAAGACAAAGAAATTGCTATTCGTCACGTATTATATACTAGTTACTTATTTTAATCTTTGTTCGAGATTTATCGTCTGTGGCGGTTTCATTCCTCGCCGACGCAGATATTCTCAAAAATAAATAATAAAAAAAAACATAATTTTATACAATAACACAATATGATACATATAATTTTCTCGTTACTACATAATATGTTGTTTTTGTTTCTTTCTAGACGTTACAATACATATACCCATAAATCAGTACAATCATGATATGGGTATCTAGAAATCCGCGCAACAGCAAATAAATGTGAAACATATCGGCCCAACATTAGATTAACATGTTTAAACTGAATTGCATCCGGGAGAAGAGAGCTTCTGCACTACATCTACGTCTACATACATACTCCGCACGCCACCGTACGGCTCGTGACGGACGGTACCCTGTACCACATAGCGGCATCAAACAAATCGAACTAAAGACAACAACTGACCACACTTTACTAAACTGATTTTTATTTACATAACAAATTTCAACATCTTTCGGGCGTGCACTCTGGACAGCGACAATTCTTCTTGCGATATTTCGGCTAGAAACCTTCCAGCCATCTTCAAGGCGAGTCGGGGACTGAGTTCCACAGAACACCAATATAGTAGAAGTGCAAAGACCACGTTATTATACGGAAACACAGAAAGACACCAGCGCTACTTGTGGCCTGGCTGTGAACTTCAATACGAAAAAATAAGGCGCGAAAATCTCTTATGTTTATTTCTAAATACGCGAATTAGATGACAATATTTTTCATTTAATCTTTGAATGTGGGCCACATAATGCAGTAATAAAGGTTTTTGAGATCTTTCAAAGTACTATATAAAAGAAATCTCAATCAAAAACACACATTAACTACTCGTAGCTGCAGTTTACATTGTGAAAATTTTCGTGAATTACGACGTCACCTTTTGAATGTGAAATTTTTTTGTAAAACTCAATATTGCGATTTTGGCCGTGTGGCCGTTATCATGTGGAAATAAACGAGCTTTAGCACATATCAGACTAAAAAAATCATCTGACATTGCATGCATATATAAATGATTTTTACGTTTCCACATATCCTAAAGCACATTATGTCCACTCGCATGATCGAAAGTGGAATAGTAGGTTACACAAATAAATAACTACACAGCTAATGGATAACCAAGAAGTCATTTACAAAAAAATCTGTGCTACAAACCAAGGATGTACTGTAAAGTCTACAAAATCCGATTTATTATTTTTTCTGTTGATTGTTATTTATGGATATTCAGTCATCTGAAATTGAACTTCTGCACAGTTCAAATAAATTTATGAAACACACAAAATGCTATTTTACATCAACTGAAAAACAAGTTGGGAGCAGAGCAGGTAGACACTCCATGAATGCAGCCAAAATGTTTTTGCCAATGAGACATACAAAGAAAATGAACTGCAACACACAAAATTTTTTTTCTTTTTTCCCCAACTTGGCTGTTCTTTTGGCAACACCCATCATGTTTAAATAATGAAAGAAGACACTGGTACAACATTTATTTTAAACATTTTTATTTATTTACTTCCTCTTTGAAAACACTGTTTGATACACTACTGAAAATTAACACAAATTCCCCTTGACAGCACTTTATTCATTATACTTCTAGAATCCAATCATCACAACTAGAAAGTGTTAAGTTATGTGCCTGCTGAATTACCAGATTTTGTCGTAACAAGTCAAAGGCATGATTTTGATACAACAACATTTGTATATGTATAGGGAGCTTACTCTCATTGTATACATAATAAACAAAATACAAAGTCTTTTAACATGATTTGAACTTCTTTTTAAGTTGTTGCATACACAATTTCCTCTTGTTTGTAAATTTCTTTTCTTTCACATACTTGTATATTATAAATGGAATACTTATCTTCAGAAGTCTCTCTTCAATGTCATGTTTATTACAAATTGTTGTATGAGACAGAACAAATGTTTTTTTTATTTATCATGTAGTTTTGTTATGTGACCATGACTATTTAGGTACTCATACAGCTGGTCATGGAGTGCCCTTAGGAAAATCATGACTCTTTCACTTGCATATTTCAAATGAGAATGCTCCTCACTATTCTCTTTAAATGAGGTAAACAAATGATTTTCAGTCACAACAGAGGCGTAGAGACTCGTATTACATGTTTCACAATCATCTGGTACATCTATGGCTTTTAGTACATAGCCTGCTACATAGGCTAAGGATTGTTGATCTTCTACAGACTCGATGATACCATCTGAGTAAGAATAAATTTGCTCAGGTGTATCAGTGTCTTTCATCTCACATTCACTTAAATGTTCACTCCTACCACTAGCTGCCAAAAAGTGACACAAACTGCTCAAGGGAGTGTAATCATCATTTTCACAGTTACTTACTCTCATGGCTTTGAAAGGCAAAGTCATATGATTGACAACACAAGTCTTCAGAGCTTGTACAAACTGAAAACAAGTTGGGTTTGTATTAGCAATACCATGTTGTCTTATACAACAAAAGAAATTTTCTAAGGCATCTTGATTGAACGCCTTTAAATTTAAGTACTTAAAGCCAACCACTTTCAAGGTCTTCCACAAGAAAATAATAGACTGTAATGTAATCTGCCAACCTTTTATGAAGCTAAACATATTAGTCTTGTTTCTTCCAGTTTTTAAATCTATTATTTGCCAGCTGCCTATTTCCCTCAATATGCTATACCACATTTCTAAATGTGGCGAATTTTCTGATAAAGCACACCTAAATTGTTTTCCATCCCTGGGATATTGCTCATTACTGCTGAGTGAATCAAAGAGATTATCTACCTTTTCCACAAACTCAGCTGTGTGTATAGCTTCAGATGGTAATATGTGAGTAGAAACATATGTTTCAATTGCAGCTGCAACAGTATGGCTCATTTGTGCAGCAGCAACTTTTACCTTCATTTTGACATGGGAATCAGAAAAGTTAAAGTGTTGTGCTTTTAATTTGGGCAGAGTTTTGAACCGTTTTTTTATCCAAAAAGAACACTGTACTGATGTACTCAAACTTTACTGCTTTGTGAGGTTCAAATTGAATTTTATTATCTATCAAAGCATTTCTAGTGTTTTTGAGCAGATGTGGTACATCATAAATGGTAACAATTGGTTGATTATTGACGACAAAATGAAATATACTGGGCTTCAACAAATTTGCTTCACATAGTTGCTTAAGGGCCTTTTGGTTTGTTGCATTCTGGTCACATACAGTACAAACCACTTTGAACCCAATATTCTGTAGTTCACTTATGATGTGAACAATGAGTGATTTCAAATGGGTGTAGTGGAAAGTGGTTGCAGTAAAGTAATATGCTAGAACTTGTTTCCAAGTTCTGTGAATGCCTTTCAGCATAAAAACCAATGCTTGACTAGCAGCTACAGGTGAACGTCCTAAATGACCCAAGTCCTGATACCCATAGATTAGCTGCTTGTGTGCATCGTAGTACATACCATCATCCAGAGACATTTCATCAAAAAGTAGAGCACAATACTTGTCTTTTCATGCATATTACTTACTTCCCTTGCTAAAAAGTTTAATAAAGCTGGATTAAGTCCTGTATCAAATGGTATGTGCGAAAGCACTCCCTTGAGCAGCCTGACAGATGGAAGGGAGAAGTATGTGGCCAAATATCTGTACAACTGGGGACTACACTTATAAATAGATAAAGCAAATGCCTCCTCTTGTATAGACCACCGTACTCCTGTGGGCTGCATATTGGCATTTCTTAACTGACTATTAATAAAAGTTTTAGTCACATCATTCAACTCTTCTTCAATTAACTGAAATTTCCTGTCATCATACAACTCTTTTAGAATTTTCAATTTATTCCTCTCATTCTGTAGCTGTTTTTTCAATTTACGCACTCTGGAAACTGTAATTCTATGCAATTTATACATTTTGTGTTTTCTTGGAGTTAAATCACGTTAGAAACGCCAGATCCCATTACACCTGCACTACTTTCAACATCATAAACAGGTGAGGATAAAAAGCTGTACTCACCATCATCTGTGCTCTGTAAAGGGGCCTGCTTCGTTGTATTACTGTAGATTTTGCATTGTGACCTGTCTCGTGCACACTTATATTTGCACCCGATGTGGTGAAACCGCCACCACCACCACCAGTGTAACACAGATGGGTGGGGGGAGGATGATACAACACCAATTCCATCTGTTTTGGTATAACACCAGGATTTAGACTGTGTCTAGTAAAGTTCACAAAATCTGCTTCATAAAAATGATCCTCACACACATAATAATAACTACAGTTGACACCTTCATCTATATTACAGATCAATTTCCACTTCCTTAAAGTCTCACTTTTTGATGCAGCTGGAAATTTATAGAAATGTTTATTCTTGTGCTTGGAATTTATTTTTACATAATAACTACTGCTGCATCCAGGAAACTTGCACGAGTATTTCAATTTCAATCTCAAACTGGATTCTTCTCTTCCTGTATGATCCATCCTCATGTGTCTGAAATGTTATTCAAACCAAAAATTAGGAACGAGAAAAAAGATCAGGTATGGTTTACATTGATTAATGTTAAAGAAAACTCAATGTGAAATTAATTTCCCTATCAAAAATCATATTAGCTTATGTCTAAATGCAGCTATCCTGTACTGAAGTATTGATAACTGCTATCATGGCTTGTAATCTGATGTGTTATTGCTACAAAATAGTGAAAAAACGAAACAAATTCTCATTTCTACTACGGATATGCACATCACTCTATATATAACTGCGTGAGCGTAGTTGCACTATATTCTATATTCAACACTACTTCGTTAAACAGTGCTAAACAGTGCTATCAGGCGGTAGAAACACTGCTTATTGTACCATTTCAGTATATTTCAGCATCTAGATACCACGGTAGATACCAAATTCAGCTGTACATTATCAGTAACAGTTACAGCTGTAAATCTGTATTACACTGTGTTGAGCATTAAAGTGCGAGAAGATTTCTACTGCATTGGATATTGCCACAATAATACGTGTAAATGTTCAACTGCTTAAAGGACCTGCTTTGTGTGACTTCGAAACAAATGTCTTATTATGTGAGAACACAACCTTTGTCGATACAACAGCAACAAACACTTTTTACCTGGATAGAGTGTTTTGTACTGTACAGAATATTTACTGTCGAAAACGGGAAATAGAACACACTCAAGGCATTACGAATCAATTGTAACACGTCCAATATTTGGTATGTAGTAAACGGCACAATAAATGATACTTATTATGTCACTAAGAGTACTTCGTGGCAAAAAGGAAGATGAATCAAAGCCAGAATTATATTCCGTTATAGGATTTGGAAAGTTGAATACAAACTATGTCAAAAGCTGCTAGCATGGGATTCTCTATGAAATACAAGGAAATATTAACAGAAATAAGAAATATACTTACCCTTTAAGTAAACTGAGCAACGAAAATTGTATTTCTTTGCAGGAACAAATATACAAGAGTCCACAGAACGTAATGTGATGAGACAACCTTGTGTTTTATATGAAATATAATGCACGAATGCATCCAAAAATTAAGCAGAATAATAGCAACATACTTACACTGCAATTTAAACGAAAAATCACGATCACGTTGCTACGATACCAAAACAATTATGGAAGACTACGTCATCCAATAGGAACATGAGACTATAAATTGCTAAATTTGCAGCGCTCCAAGTGGCCTGGGACCAAACCAACGTAGTGTTACCGGAAATCCCTATATGAGTTTCACCCCCCTGCTGAGTTCATAGCGTTTGCGTGTGCCTATTTATACGGAGAGTCACATGATACAAAGCTGCTGAGGATTGAAAGCGCATGCGTCAAAGATATCAAAGTCGCCACTACTGCGCTAGTCATAGATAAGATGTATATAGCAAAGATAAACATATAAGCGCAGAGTGAAAACAAACTCCGTATAAATAGGCACACGCAAACGCTATGAACTCAGTCTCCGACTAGCCTTGAAGATGGCTGGGGGTTTCTAGCCGAAATATCGCAAGAGGAGTTGTCGCTGTCCCGAGTGCACGCCCGAAAGATGATGGAACATTATGTCCGTCGGGAAAACTTCAAGAATCACAATAACTTTCAGGTTTTAGAAACGGCTCTCAGAAAGGTTAATGGTAGTAACAGGGATTTTTAAACACGTCCATACTTATCATTGTCTGATAAAAGGCATCTCTCAATTATTTGAAACTGACTCCAGCCTTAGTAATTGGTTCAATGTGTTTATTTTTCTTTTTTCATAATCTATACTTCAAGGAAGCCTACAAGTGTCATTAATTATTTAAATAATAAAACACTGCACCCATTATGTTCCTTCGTTTAGAACACCAGACGTTTTGAAAATTTATAATCATCGAGAGCAAGTATTTCCTCTAGTATTTTATGTGATGTTTGCGTATGTGATGTTTTGCCTCTATTGTCCTGTAGTCATCTCTTGTGGTTTCTCTGCAATCGTAAATCCGGAAAATACAAATTTTATGATTTTTTACATGTTAATGTAAGATAATAGTTTCTTCCCTCTACTTACAAGTATTGGACACTGATCAACCTGAACATAATGACTACCAAGCTACTACCGATATAAACCCGTCCGGGCTCTATCAGCGCCACCTGACAAGGAATGACCAGTAGTCATGGTGCATGTAGTATCAGTAAGTGTGCTGTCCGTGTTTAGAATGGGGAAGGCGCGTCATCTATATGAGTTTGATGTGATGGCCTGGAGGCTTGGCACGACCATTTATGAAACTGCAGGATTTCTCGGATATTCGAAAAGTGCTGTGGTGAGTGTCTTCAACACGTGGCGAAACCAAGGTAAAACCACATTCAGAACACGTGTGGTTGCGTGACAACTCCTCATTACATATGTCGGACGTTGTAGGCTGGGCAGACTGGTAAAAAAGGACAGGCGGCGAACTGGCGGTACTAACATCATACTTTAATGCTGGGCAGAGTAAAAGTGTGCCTGAACGCAAAGACACCGAACACTACTAGTGATGGACCTCCAAAGCCGACGACCCATGCATGTGCCAATGTCAACTCCACGACGTCAGCAACTATGACTGCAATGCGCCTGTGACCATGGGCTCTAGATATACGCACAGTGGCAGAGCGTTGCATTGTCTGATGGATGCCTATATCTTCATCATGTCGATGGTAGGGCGCGAATACGTCGTCTTCCAGGGGAACTGCTCCTTGACACCTGTACGGTGGGACAGAGCTGGATAGGCCCCATTATGCTCTAGTGAACATTCACAAGGGCATCCACGGGTAAAGTGGAGCTCGTGCAAGGCACCATAATGGCCACGGAGTACACTTCATGACGATCATGTTTCCCGATGGCAGTGGCATTTTTCAGCAAGATAATGCGCCATGTCACAAGGCCAAGAATGTGATGGAGTGGTTCGAGGAACACAGTGTCGAGTTCCAATTGAATGTAGCCCCTAATTTGCCAGATCTGAAGCCGATGGAACAAATTGGGGGCGAGGGGGGTAATTGAACGAGACGTCACAGCTCATTCCACTACTCCCCGTAATTCACGGGAATTAGGTGATTTGTGCCTGGAGATAAGGTGCCAATTCTATCCAGCGACCTACCAAGGCCTCAGTGCTTCCATGTAACGACGTGTCGCCGCTGTCATCCATGCGAAAGGTGGACATACCGGCTATTAGGTCTTAATGTTGTGCCTCATCAATGTAGCTTTTACAGCGTGCAGAAATTCACTCACATGAAAGCTAACGCTCATACCGTCTGTTTTTGTGAGATCAATGTATGGCACACAGATGTTATGAAGTACGGCTTCCCAAAAAAATTGAATACTTTCAGAGATGTTCCATTTTTCGTGGCCTACTTTGTTTACATGAAGTTGTCATAATTTCTTTCACTAGCACTAATGATTATTAAATTATCCAGTACGCTTTATATTGTATTCTACACTATTTTGTTGCAAATACTGAGTGGTGTATATGGAGTAATGAACTTATTCACGGACTTATTGTAATTACTATGTACAACAGAAACATTTGAAGAAATTAATAGATTCACTACTAGTCTGTCACTGACAAATTTTCCTCGTTACTTCGTTCCCCGCAATGAACTCGCAGACAAAAAGATCAGCAACTAATGCCGTGTCACTGTGTTTGTTCAGATTCTCACTGAGCTGTGCGTTTCTCTGATCGCCTGAATGCGTGGCCTCCACACCTGTCATAACTTTCGCTTTCATTTCCTTCCCCCAGAACCCATTTCCTGGATTTAAGAGGTTCCGTGGTGGCTGGCAAGCAAACTAGCAACTTCCAGTCGAAACAAGCACACGAAGGTACTTTGCATAGCAGTATTTGACAAAACATGTCTGCAGGCACGGACGTGACTGCGGCTGCGTTAGCTTATACTTGAGGTCTAAACGGCATACACTCCACGGACGCCAACAAATCCTGGAAAACTGTTCATTACAAGTTGACAAACAGTGCTTCAGTCAGAATTGTCGGTAAAAGTGTTTGTGGAGGCAAACTCTGCCACTCGAAGGCCGTGCCCCTGCCTCTTTCTCTTCTCCGCGTTGTCAGCTTCTGTTTAAATGATGTCGCTGTCTGCAAGCCTTAATTACAAAATGAAGTTAGAAATTTGCATAACTTTTTTTTAATCGTTTACGGACAGTTCTACTTACGGAACTAATTTGATATTTTTAATTATTTCAATGTAAATTTCGTTTGAATTCAACAACAGTTTTTTCTGCAGATCCATTGTTCCACGGTCTTTGATTAACGCATTAGTCTTTCGTCTGTTTTGAGTATAATATATACTGAAAACCGATTACATCTGTAAAAGTTCAAAAGTAATCAAATCACTGAAGCCATTGAAGTGTATTTTCTTAAGCAAAATATGCAATATGGATATTCACTGCATATAAATAGCAGTGCAGTTTCGTTACCCTGTTACTATATTAACACCCTGTCGGCGAGGAGGTAATCAGAGAAAGGGAGCAAACTGGGAGTGAAGAAGAATGGAGAAATAAGTCAGACATCTCCTTTTGCCTGAAGCCGTTTAGTGATGTCATGTAAAACTTAAATCGTGAAAGCTGCACGGGGATTTGAACCACCGTTCTCTCAAACGCGAGTCTAGGGTGTTAAGCACTCGATCTCGATAAATAAATCATCCCCAACAATTGTATCACATGTGCTCATTTCATGAATCATTGTAGACTGCTGTAAAATTTACCTCATCACTTTCGCAAATAGTCAAATGAACCGGAGGTGTGTGCATCCATCCTCCCCTAGTCCTTCAATTTCTGATGACTGCTATGTAACAAATAGCTGTGGCGAAGAGATTAGATTGTTAGCAATAGTAACCTTGCAGCTGAAGTCTTGATTTAACACTAACAAAAATTATATTGTACATATGTCAAGGCCACAACTGAAACATTATTAACTCGTTGACTGTGGTTTGTGTGATATTCTCGTACATCTTCACCACCAAATTCGCAGATGTACGGAAAAAGAATAGAAACAATAATAATGGCTTTCTTATCGTATATAAACGTTTATTTACGAGACAATTTGAGCAGCCCACTAGATCGTTGGCAGATCATATCGTTTACGGTCTGAAAATGCCATCAGAAGATCAAAACGAACTACAAAATTCTTTAGGAAAGTTATCTGCGTGGCGCAAAAAAAGCATTGACCCTGAACAAAAAAAATTATAGCCTCCATATGAGTACAACAAAAACTGGTTAAATTTTTACACGTTTTTTACACAATAAGTTGCAAAAATTTTTAACGCTGACGATTCAACTCGGTCCCTAAGGATTACGAGTACCAATAATTTAACTTGAAACGATCACACAGAAAATGTTGTGGAGAAGGCGAAGCAAAGACTGAGTTTTACTGGCGAAAAGGAACATAAAAGAAATATACAAAAAGACTGCCTACATTACTCTTGTCCGGCCACTTTTGGAGTATTGCTACGTGGTATAGAATCTTTGCCAGGTGAGATTGACGGAGGACGTCGAAAGTATTGACAGAAGGGTAGCTCGTTTTGTATTATCGTGTAATAGGGACGAGCATGTCACGGATATGATACTCCAGTATCAGTAGCAATCATCAAAACAAAGGCCTTTGTATTTGCGACGAGATCTTTTCACGAAATTTCAGTCACAACTCTCGTCTATGAATGCAAAAATATTTGTTTACTTCTACCTGCATAGGGAGAAATGACTAAGAGAAATCAAAGTCCGCAAGAAAACATTTAGATGTTTAGTTTTCCCACGGGTTTTTCGAGAGCGGAACGGTAGTCAAATAGTCTGATAGTGGTTCCACGAACGCTCTGCCAAACACGTAAGTGTTTATCCACAAATTAGTGATGTAGATGTAGAACCAGGATGTATTGCCACACACAGGATGTTCGAAATCCAAAAGTAAAACAGGACTCAAATGCTACTTGTTGTTCAGAGCCGCTTGAGATATACAGATGATAATAACCTACTGTTGTTATTTTGAAAATCTTGTCCACTACAGTGGATTTAGTATGATGGTTTAAAAACCGTACTTCCTAATACAGCATTCACGAATTACTGTTAACAGAGGGTTTGTTTTTCTGTTTGCTGTGTTCATAGCAAAAGTGGACCCACAGCTAAATAGACACCAAAATTCTTATCTTTACATCACTCACACTCTGCTCACAAAATTAAAGAGAAAAATATAGTTTTTTTCTTCTACAATATTAGTACTTTTATTGGTATTTCGTATCCTTTGTGAGTAAAAAATGATTGAACGATTTCTCGTCTTTCTATTTTTCTACTGTGGTAGACTATAGTGGCACATCAGATTTGAAAATATTATGTATCCATTCGTTAGCTTTTCGAAAACATTAGAATAATTACTTATTGCTTTCTGAAACAGTTGGAGCGAAAAAAGAATAATAAATGCATAACTACAGTGTAGACTGAATTTAATGCAATTCGAAACGAAAAATTAAGCCTGTGTGTCTCTGCAGGGTGCAATGACGTAAATCAACGGTAAAATTACATCCTGCAGAAACGAACCCAAAAATTTTTTAGTATTACTATCAAATACTCACTATCGTTTTCTTCACGAAAAACGTGTTGCTGACATCCACTAACGTCTAAGTAATTCTTGCTGCTGTGCCTCTCTCAAGGCCTCCCAACCAACTACGACTTTACGACAAGATGTAAAACACTCTTTATTACCGAGCGAGGTGGCGCAGTGGTTAGCACACTGGACTCGCATTCGAGAGGACGACGGTTCAATCCCGCGTCCGGCCATCCTGATTTAGGTTTTCCGTGATTTCCCTAAATCGCTCCAGGCAAATGCCGGAATGGTTCCTTTCAAAGGGCACGGCCGACTTCTTCCCCATCCGCCCCTAATCCGATGAGACCGATGACCTCGCTGTCTGGTCTCCTCCCCCAAAAACCAACCAAACAACCAACCAACCACTCTTTATTACAAATATTCCATTACATCATTTCTTGCCAGTCTCCGAACCATAAGTGAAGCGATATTTACAATTTTTTTTACATGTTAAACAATAGTCGAAGATGCAGTTTACCTTACAGTTATAGTTATGGCCTTCATACCATTTGACAAAAGCAGGATTTCCGTAACATGTTGTCCTGCATACGACTCTGTACCTAACGGAAGCGGGAAGAGTAGTAAAATATTCTTAATAAGCGTATTGGCACCGTTAATGTTTAAATTGTGCTTCATCTGTCCGTAACACTTCCTCTTTTAACTCTTTGTCAAACAGTGTCTAGGATCGACAAATTTGTAACCGTCATGTAAGGTTCTGATACTGTTGTGTTTTAGCGAAATAGCCTGTGGAAATGAATATTCGTTCTATACTTCCTACATGTTTCTCAGAGTGTATTTATGTAATAGACAAGAGTTTCTGAATTCCCTCAGCGTCGTGGCGTCTCTAGAACAGCAGTGGTGGGATTGACAGAAGCCATACAGTCGAAGAAAAGTGTAAGATTGTATTCTGACTGGTCATCAAAACATTGTAACAGGTAAATTACTTGCTGAGAATACTCTACCGCTGAATAAATATATTTGTAACAGAAGAACCTGATGTATGAAGTGAATAAGATATAAATAAAATGCCGGTCGGAGTGGCCGAGCGGTTAAAGGCGCTACAGTCTGGAACCGCGCCACAGCTACGGTCGCAGGTTCGAATCCTGACTCGGGCATGGATGTATGTGATGTCCTTAGGTTAGTTGGGTTTAAGTAGTTCTAAGTTCTAGGGGACTGATGACCTCAGATGTTAAGTCCCATAGTACTCAGAGCCATTTTGAACCATAAATAAAATATCTGTGTTTTTGGATTTGTTAGAGATTCGAGTCCGAATCGTCCTGAGACTTCATTCCAACACACGATTTCTGGTATGTGAAAAATGTTGATCTGTTCAACCAGTTAGTCCCAGATTAAACTGTTGTGCGTACCTCCTCGTGCGCTCTTACTAGCAGGATCCTTCATACTAGTGTACCTTTCATCAAAATCCACCCCCTCACCCGCCCACACCCCGCTAGAAATTGATGCCTTACGAAACAGAGTATTCATAATGGGATGTCATTTTATTGAAAGCTACTTCTTTTAATCAGTTGTAAGAATGCAAAGGCAAGATATAAAGCGATGTTATGTCACTCTTCTTTTCAAGTAATCATTATCTGTGTATGAACATATATTGTTAGATTGTTTCTAATTATTCCTTCCTCCATTTCTGAACGCTGAATGATACAGATATAAGTTCACCCACTGTAATGTGTTCCATGAATAATAACTGTGTGTTTAGTTCAAAACTGTCTTATTTCAGCAAATTCATTAACCTATTATTCCCTCTGCTTTAACTCAGTCGTGAAAACAATTTTTGGAGGTTTTAACGAAACTGGAGGCGGTGTACCATTAGCTATTTTATTACTGAAAGTTGAGCCTGCAATTTCAGTACGAAGTCCGATAATCTTTTTTCAAACATTTCCTTGTGTGAGAACATAAATCTACTTATCTGGTTGTGTCACCAAACATGCCAACAACCAAGATTGACTTTGGACCAGTAACTTCAATCTTTTAATGAAAGGAAGAGTACCAACAATTTACAAGTAAATTTTTTAAAAAATCGGAATTATAATTGATAGTCACATGTGGAAAGTAAATCATTCTTGTTCCACTAGTGTTTGAGCAAATTCTTGCTATGTATAGTTTCTCAAATACCATTATCTTGGAAACCAAATGAGAGACACGAAAGAAACAACTTCAACACCCATCATTGGCGTAAGGGTTATGACTTAAATTTTCTTCGGTCAGTTTCACCCGCTGTCACTTATGAAGCCGCTTTGATGATTGATAGCAGCAATTCTTCCAATGATTAATAATCTATTAACTCTATCAGTAAAGTGATACTCGAGGCATATGTTGAACTCTTGGAGAGAGATTGAAACTGTTTGTTAGACGAAAAATCAACCTCGAAGTCTTGACTTTTCTTGATTTTGGCTGCCAATGACCTTGCTAACAGAGACATCCGGCCACGAATTACGACATACTTCTTCAGTTCTGTCAATAACTCCCTCCTACTATTGAATCTTTATAGAACCTCTACCACGTTCCTTGAAAGACTAAAACTCCCAGAGAAGATATTCCTTCTCTCATCCATGATATCGTTTCTCCGAAGAATATTAGTCCAACGAGGTGTTCAATAGAGCAACAGTAGCGTTTAGTGAGAAAAAAAGGATGTAAAGGCGTATCAGAAGCTGTAAAGATGGGTTGACAGTCGAGCACTAATAACTGACTCAGGGCAGTTGCGCATTGTCTGTGCATACCGAGTTTCCAAGCGAAGAAAGAGTGATACCCACCACTGACTGTCAGTACAGAGGATGTATCCAGCATGACAGTTACTACATACAGTAGCAGAAAATGAATAATCTGAACAAAAATTCTCTTCATCACCCTCCGATATTCGGGAATTTTTCCCTTAAGATATCCACTGGGTAAGACTCGAGTACGATACTTATTGTTCTTTATACACGTTTATAGCCTCCAACAGGTTCTTACGTTCTGAAATACGAAGGAATTAAGAAATTCACAACAACACAACATGACTAAGTAAAAAACTTTATGATAGTGAAATTCCGTCAGTTCATTAACATGTTTCTCCTTACGAGCATATCCTCGTGAATAGCCCTCGTCCGGGAACGGGAAATAGGAGACTTACTACAGAATATTTTATCCATGAGGCTGGCATCACCATTAAGCCATACCTTAGCGCTACATGTCTTCAGGAAATATAAATACTGTAGTTTACCGTTCTTTTCAGTTGTTCATAGTACCAACGTAACAAAGCCATGTTGGCTAATATTACAAGGACGGATCAGTCACCCAGATTGTTCTCCCTTCTACTGAAACGGCTGATTCCCCTGTTCAGGAATTATATATCACTCTGACCTCTATTTGTGTTGTTAAAGGATGTAAGCCAACTAACTTCGGCAGGGTCCCCTGAAATGTACTGCATAAGAATTCTCAAAGTTAGAGGAGTAGATCAAATAACTAATAACGAAGTATCAAATTGATCAAAAGTGAGTAAAATATATTTGCGGCACAACTTGATAAAAAGCGTAGATCATTTAACAAGATATATCCTTAAGTAATAAGTATTCGGCTTAAAATTTTTAGAGGGAAACACAGGTATGACTACACTAAGTTCAAGTGGATGTAGGTTGCATTAATTAGGCAGAAATGAAAAGATCTGCACAAATTAAACTAGCGTGGAGAACATCAAACCAGGCTTCGAACTGACGATCATAGCATCAACATTAACACGCTGATCATCCTCTCGCCTCCCACACAGGAATAAGCCGTGATAATGATGTCGATAATACCATTGTGTAACGACCAAGAAACGGGGGGTGTCTTGCTATAGCGTTCATAAATTCTTCGAAGTGCTAAATATGATACCTTTGAGGTTACTTCAAGATGTTCAGCTTGTGCACATGGGTGCACTGAGACTGTGAGAGAGGTTAACCATGTTTATGAAAAACCGCAATATTACCTGACGTACCCAAAAAGAAGATGTCATGATACCGCAAACCAATGTATCTTTTTCTATTTTTGTGTTTATGATTTTAATGAAAAGGCACTCTCTGTATTTATGTTAAAATTATCGTGTTTCACGCTAGTGGCGAATCTTCAAAATATCTGTAGATTAACCATAATGTATGTACCACATAAAGTTGCGACCACGAGCCTATCGAACACATGCTATGTAACTATTGACTTAAGTAATTTACAAAAAAAAGTTACCTTAGACAATGTGAACTGCACGAATCAAAAAATAAACACAATCGTCGAATATAAAACCGTACGCCTGAAAAGATAGTTCTTTTATTTACCTTTTCAGGCTACCAGTTCTATATTCGACTGTTGCGCTTATATTCAGTTCACGCCGTCCAAAAAGCGTTCCTTTTGCCAGTCGCCGCGCGTGATTAGCCAGGCGGTCTTGGGCGCTGCAGTCATGGGCTGTGCGGCTGGTCTCGGCGGAGGTTCGAGTCCTCTCTCGGGCATGGGTGTGTGTGTTTGTCCTTAGGATAATTTAGGTTAAGTAGTGTGTAACCTTAGGGACTGATGACCTTAGCAGTTAAGTCCCATAAGATTTCACATGCATTTGAACATTTTTTTATCAGTCACTTACGTCAACAGCTACCTAGCAGGGCTTCAACAGGCTCGTGGTTATAACTTCGTATAATACACACGTTACTGTTAATTCACAGAAATTCTGGAGATGCGGCACTAGCGCGAAATGGGCCAATTTTAAAATACGTACCTGCAGCAGACGACCTTTATATTTGAAAACTGGATTACTGTTGCTGAACCAGGTCGGAAATGGAGTGGAGAAACACATTCAGCATACCTTTTATATCGGCTTCGTCGCTCCAATTACATAGAAATACGCCCAACTACATGCAGTCGCCAAACCCGATTTTACTACAAACGCTAGGCATGATGGATCCTTACAGTCCTACAGCCTACGTGGTCGTTCGTCAAGCGGAATAAAACGCGTTGTTCTTCAGATCAACATATCTTTCGCAACATGTCAATTATTTAGTTGGTATGTTCATTGTAAGAAAAGGACTTTTTCAGTGACCCTTCACTTGAGATCTAATTTACATGCAAACTGTAGTTTGAGGTCTTAACATATCTTTTTTTTTTCCATATTTCCAGGTACGGATTGTTGGAAAATTAGAGCACTAGAGTAAGAGCTTGTCAATAAGTGAATAAGCAGTTGTAGCGGGCAATCGTACTCAGCTGTTCTTTTTGTTATACACATTTTAGTGCTTATTAACGACAGATTTCTCACTACAGAATGCATCATTAATTAAACTGAATACAACGCTATTTACTCTCCTTCAGAGTGTAGTAAATCAGTAAATTTAATGCTGTGGAATAAACAACTGATACAATAGCAAGTTCACTCTGCCATGGACTTCAAAGAGATTTGCTGAACATGGATGTACTCATGGACGGGGAATTGAAAGAAATGTGTACAGGACGGTGCCATGAACTTGATATAGTAACTTTCCAGAATATTTCTGTTACTGATGTTTCATAGATTATCGATATTGCATATAATGTGTACACTAGGATCTAGCATGAAAATTGGTTCTCGAAGCTGCAATAAAGTATCCAAAAGATCCACGAAAAATTACCGCTGTGTTATGAAGTGAAATCTTTAAACAGAGCTTTCGCGAGAATGGACTACTAAGTTGTCACGCTATAACGTGTGCGACGCTTTGGCTACAGGTAGGAGAGTAGTTTGTAATTGTGGTGTAATATTCTCAACTTGACGCCTGCTTCTGTTGTTTTTTGTAACTGCCGACTCCAAGACTTTTTGTTCATGCGACGTATTTTATGTAAGAGGTGAAACTTTGCTGTTTAAAGACTGCGATGCACCCGGGGCCTATACACACCCACGAGAGAATTTTTTTCTCTCCGCAGAACTCTTCCCTCGCACACTCCCCTGGGTGTGCCTCCGGCTCGTGTACCGTGCGTAGGTCATGTTTCACTGTCCCAACCAGCCGTCTCGCGTTTAAAACCTATTGCACGAAAAGAACTGTCTCTTATTTTTCACTTCCCCTACAAGCAGTGGCCAACGTCACGTTACTTCGCAAAATTTCTACAGCTACAGCTCCGTTTTCTAAGATGGAAAAAAAACCTTCCACCGACCCGATGCATTAAGGTATTACTCCAGAGAGGGGAGATTATCAGCCACATTAACTACAGAAAGTAGTTTTCACCACTGCAGATCAGAAGATGAAAATGTTAGTATTGTATTACTCAATAGCAGGAGCATCAAAATTAGTCTCGCTTATGAACGACAATAATGTCCACGTAGTACTAGAAATGGAAAATTGTCTGAAACTATGAATGAATAGCGACGAATTTTTAAATTCTGAATGGAATGGGTGTCACAACTATACGCTGGACGTCAGCAGGTGAGACGTGTTTATAGCCTAAATAATAAAACCTCTAGTAAATTGTACATTACACCTCAAACAGGCACGTGTCGAGAAAAGATGTGAAGCATGGGACAGCAAAACGCAGAAGAGCCACACCGTTTCTTTCAGTAACGTCGTCAGTCTTCTGACTAGTTTGATGATGCCAGCGATGACTTCCTTTCCTGTGCCAACGTCTTCTTCTCGGGTTGCTCTTGCACCCTACGTCTTCATTTGTCTGTTGGATCTATTTCAATCTCTGCCTTCCCCATTAGTTCTTCCCGTCAATAGCTCTCTGAAACGCAATGGAAGTTTTTCCTTGATGTCTTAACACATGTCCTGTCATCCTCTCCCTTCTTCTTGTCAGCGATTTTATTTTCATCTCCCCGCCGATTGCACAGAGGATCTCTGCATTTCTTATCTTCTCAGTCGACTCAGTTTTCAACATCCTTCTGTAACACCACATTTCAAAGGCTTGGATCCTCTTCTTTTCCACTTTTTCACAGTCCAAGTCTCGTTTCCATACAACGTCGTGCTCCAAACGCACATTCTCAGAAATTTCTTCCGCAAATTAAGGCTGACTTCTTTCGGTCAGGGATTCCCTCTTCGTTGTTTGCAGGCTAAAATAATTCGTTAAAATCGTTCAGTTCCGCAATGTTGATGTTAATTCTATTGCTACTCTCATTTCTGATACTCCTCATTACTTTCGTCTTTCTTCTATTTACTCTCAGTCCGTAGTATGTGCTTAGTTGACTTTTCATTCAGTTTAACAGGCCATGTAATTCTTCTTCACTTATACTGGTGATAATGTCATAAGCAAAACTTATTATTAGTATCCTTTCACCTTGAATGTTGATCCCCCATGTGAACCTTGCTTTTATTTCCATCATTGCTAACTTGACGTATAAACAGTAAGAACGGAGGGCTGATTCCTCAATCTTATCTCTTTTCTAAAAGAAACACTTGGTTCTTCGTGTTTCATTATCATTTTTCCCTCTTGTTCCATGTACAAATTGTGTATAACCCACTTTTTCCTACAGCTTACACCTTTTTTCCTGATAATTTCACATTTGACGCCACTTTACATTATCGGATGTTTTCATCAGTCTCGATTTCATTAGGAAGCGCAACAGAAGAAGCACCTCTCTGGTACCTTTTACCTTTCCAAAATCCACAATGATCATCATCTACCATATTGTCAACTTTTATCAATCTTCTGCATATCATTCTTGCAGCAAACTGGATGCAAGAGCTGTTACGCTCATTGTGTGACAGGCCACGCATTTATTTGTTCTTGTTATCTTTGGGACTAGTGGAAGAGATATTTCTCAGAAGTCTGACAATAGGTCTTCATACTCACAGATTCTAGAAACCGCTTCCCACAATGATTCTAGAAATCCCGATGGAATGTTATCTGCTCCTTCTCCTTTATTCGATTGCAAGTCTTCCAAAGCTCTGTTAAATCTCACTTTACTACTGGATTTCCTATGTCTTCTGTATCGACTTCCATTTCTTTTCCAGGAGGCCTTCGATACTTTTACCACGCGTCACGTTCCTCCTCTACGATTAACAGTGCTATTACTACTTCTCTCTAAATGTTGATACCTACGCTTTTTAATTTCAACGAAGGTTGATCTGACTTTTCTGTATGCTAAATCAGTCTTTCCGACAATCATTTTCTTATAGAGTTCTCCCCATTTTTCCTGCAGCCATTTCGTCTTGTCTAACTTGAAATATCTTGTCTAACTTGAAATATCTCTTCAGTTACCTAAGGTTTCTTCGCAGTTATCTTCCATGCACCTATACACATCAAAAAAAGTTTTGCATCACCACGGTTCTGAGAGTTCCGGAACCCGTACACATAACTGGAATAGAGATCAACATAAACATCATTTCCGCCCTTTTAATAGGTCATGAAAACCACACACTGTACGTTGTTTAACCATACAGCGAGTCCTTCAGAGGTGGTGGTCCAGATTGCTGTACACACCGGTACCCGAAATACCCAGTAGCTGGTCGTCTTGCATTGATGCATGCCTGTGTTCGTCGTGGCATACTATCCAAAAGCTCATCAAGGCACTGTAGGTCCAGATTGTCCCACTCCTCAACGGCGATTCGGCATAAATCCCTCAGAGTGGTTGGTGAATCACGTCGTCCACAAACAGTCCTTTTCAATCTGTCCCAGACATGTTCGATGGGGTTCATGTCAGGAGAACATGCTGCCCACTCCAGTCGAGCGATGTCGTTATCCTGGAGGAAGTCATTCACAAGATGTGCACGATGGGGGTGCGGCTTGTCGTCCATGAAGACGAATGTCTCGCCAATATGCTGCCGATATGGTTGTACTATCGGTCGGAGGATGGCATTCACGTATATTACAGTCGTTACGGCGCCTTCCATGATCACCAGCGTCGTACGTTGGCTCCACCACATAGTTCCAACCCAAAACAGCAGAGAACCTCCACCTTGCTGCACTTGCTGGACAGTGTGTCTAAGGCGTTCAGCCAGGCCGGTTTGCCTCCAAACACATCTCCGACGATTGTCTGGTTGAAGGCATATGCTACACTCATCGGTGAAGAGAACGTGATGCTAATCCTGAGCGGTCGCTCCGGCATGTTGTTGGGCCCATCGGTACCGCACTGTATGGTGTCGTCGTTGCAAAGGTGGACCACGCCATGGACGTCGGGAGTGAAGCTGCGCATCATGCAGCCTATTGCGCACAGTTTGAGTCGTAACACGACGTGCTGTGCCTGCACGAGAAACATTATTCAACTTGGTGGCGTTGCTGTTAGGGTTCCTCCAAGCCATAATCCGTAGGCAGCATTCATCCACAGCAGTAGTAGCCCTTGGGCGGCATGAGCGAGGCATGTCATCGACAGTTTCTGGGCCGCCTGAGCGAGGCATGTCATCGACAGTTCCTGTCTCTCTCTGTATCACCTCCATGTCCGAACAACATAGCTTTGGTTCACTCCGAGACGCCTGGACGCTTCCCTTTGTAACAACAACAACGCTGTACTATTGTAAATATAAATTTTTTTTTTCTCTTCTGAATGTTCGATAAATTAGTGTAATCGATGTTCTGATTTCATTTCTTTTTTGTTTCATGCCATTATGTTAAAGAAACTGTAAACAATTTTCGATGTGAATATTAATGTTTATGTCAAATTTCAAGCAATATTGTAATGGAATTGAAGTGTAACAAACGTTGAATCTATTGTAACATGTTTAAAATTGTAATTGTGCGTCTGGTCCATACATAGGCAATGTATTAGGATATGTAGAATGCAAAACCTGTCTGTAGGGGAGCGGTAAAAGGTGGATGGCGGGCGAGCGCGGGAAAATGCACACGGGCACTGCACGGCATAACGGGCTCAGCAGTAGTAGTCGGAGTTAGTCATTGGTCTGAGCAACACGTCCTGGATCGAGGAGGCTCTCCTGGAAGACGTAGTTTCATTGAGCCTCGGATATGCCGTTCCGACGCCTATACAGCATGGCAAAATTCCATAGGCACTAAATGGAAAAGTATTGCGACGCTAAGAAGAAGTAAAGTGCCGATACGTCAAGAGCCATTGCTGTGGTTGTATGTGTGCTCTGTGCCTCGCCATCTCGCCGCCCGCCAACTGCCGCATCGATACGAACAGGTTGAACTTTTTAGTACTGTATTCGTATGGACCAGTGTTACTTTTATTCCATACTGTTCAATAACAACTTAAATTTTACCAGAACTGTCCTATCATTTAATTATCCTCACAACTAACCTAGACATGGTCCTTTCCAAATGTTGTGCAATCCGAGTGTCCCGAAATGAAGAATTAAAGTTTATGTTAATAATAATTTACCTTCAGACCTAGCTATGTTAGAATGATGTTTAAAGAACTTTTTTTGTTAATGAACTAATAGACGAATAACAAAGGTCTGACAAAGTTGGAAGATAAAGCTTAATTACTTCGAGACAGATATAATGGTATTTAAATGAGCAGGAAATAAGACAAAAAGAGTAGTAAATCATATATTGGAAATCTTGAGGGCATAATGATTTCAGAAATTAATTGTTTTAATACAGTGATCATAACAGTTTCAGGTTCCCCCCCCCCCCCTTTTTTATTCATTTGCATTCTGAAGTGTTCTAAACTGATTTGACCAGCAAAGTCAAAGCCAAAATAGAAACCAAAATTTATCAGTGTTTTACCTTTATCAAAATTGACATTGTGTGTGTGTTTCGAAAGTGCTATTTCTAGGGCATCCTATGCCCAATTTTAATCAGATCAATAGACAGTACGAAGTTTTGTAGTAAATATTATAGTGTAATGTTATGTATTGGTTTATCCATATTAGTACAGAAAGTAAAATTATCAGTTCAGTAGATTTTCTGGTTCTAAAATTTACCATATTATGCAGTGTTATTACGTGTGGTTTCGCATGAACGTACATTAACTTGTACAGGGAAGAAACTCAGTTAGTGCCTAATTAAACTGGCGACCCTATTATTAACAAATTGGTAGCATCTTCTGTGTTGTTTCTTGTCCGTCCTGACGTGTAGTTGCATTTCGGACTTGCTTGACGTATCATTGTTATTACAGAGTGGATGTAAGTCTGATTCGCCTCCATTCAGGTACACGCGGTCAATTTCTATACAAAAATCCTTTCTCATAAGGTGAAGCCCGTCAACTTACTATAGTACAGGCTTTAATGAATATCGTGTGCCCCACGCGCAGCGTTACACCTTGTTGAAAGCCCTTCCTGGCACAGAGTAACAATGCGGACGCGATCGAACCGCGTATTCACCGTCTAGGCATAGTTGAACTACAGAGAACACGAGACGTGTACCTCCTTTCTGGTGGAATGACTGGAACTGATCGGCTGTTGGACCCCTCCATCTAATAGGCGCCGCTCAGTCCATGGTTGTTTACACCTATTGGTGGGTTTAGTAACATCTCTGAACAGTCAAAGGGACTGTGTATGTGCTACAATATCTACAGTCAACGTCTGTCTTCAGGAGTTCTGGAACCGGGGTGATGAAAAACTGTTTTTGATGTGTGTATTATTTTGTCCAGCTTTCTCAGTACCATATATGACTTCTTTCTACCTTAATTTTTCCCGAGGATTGTCGTACATTTCATCGCTACTGAATTGTGATCTGTCCTTGCCTTTGGGTACGCGTTACAATGCAGTTTCTGGTTTCGGAATATCTGTGCGATCATGATGTAATCCAGCTGGAATCTTCCCGCGTCGCTAGAATATTGTAATTTTAGAGCAATGTACCCACTGTTATTCCTAATATTTAATGAAGAACTAAATTAGTATTTATCTCTCTCTTTCCTACTACGGAGCCCATATTCTTTCGCAAATCTGCCTCCTATTAATTTCCTGTACTAAACGTTCCATTCACCCATGATTATTAGATTTTCATCTGCCTTTACACAGTGAACTACACGCTCAGTATCCTCATTTAACGTATTCCTCTCTCTCTTTACCACACGTATAGTCAAAGCGTTGTAGGTAAACAAAAACAGAATGAAGCCTCAATATGCGTAATAATAAAGTGAATTTCAATCAACATATCAAAAAGTAAATTGTAAAATGTTTTGGTCTTAGCTGAAGTCTGTAAGTGAATCAAAGTCATCTGTCTAAGAACTCAGTGACGATAATGTCAATAAAACAGAAGATGAGAGAGGGCCGAAATACTAATTTTCCGTTTCCCAGAAATGCTTCACTGAGGAAGATAATTCTACGGTTTCTTTTTTCTATCATCGTACGAAATCCAAAATATGAACTGACGTAAAAAATGACCGTGGTGTGGAAAACCAATATAAATCTATCAGCAAGAGAAAGCTGACTGAACCTGGTGTGGCACCTATATGATTAAAATTTTGTATTTGTGGGGATCCACAGCCTCCAGTGCTTCATAAACGTAGATATGGTCCATAGTAGGCTGTGCGATTAGCTAATTCTGACTACTTGTCATTATCAAGCACCTGAAAAAGCAACTCGGAAAAGCGCTACATTGTCGGCGTACATAGCCGTGTTAAATAACACTTCACACACGTCGCATTCAGATAAAACAGTACTGCACAAATTTCTTATAACCAGTTTCTGCAGTATTATTTTGTCTTAATGTGAGGTGTGTAAAACTTTACACACACTTTATTTATACACAGCGATGCATGCAGACAATGTAGTGCTTTTCCTTATTGATTTTACAAGTGCTTGACAATGATAAGTTGTAGAAATTAGCAAATTGCACGATTAAATAAAAATCACATCACAGTCTGCTACGCACCATGTATACGTTTATTAAACTCTATGATTCTCCGTACAGTAAGTAAAAGAACTTGCCCCTCTTCTAATATAAACAGCGTAGGTCTCTGGAGAAACGTAGTGTTTCAAGGCTTGGAAGAACGTGCAGCTCACACCAATCTTCAGAAAGGTCTTCAAGCAGATGCTACAACTATAGCTCTACATCGCAGGCGGCGACCTCTTCTTTAATTTTGGAACGCATTTTACGGCCACTCATTATGTATTTTCTAGAGACCGAAAAATCTCCTCCTTAGGAATCAATATGCATTCCTTTAAAAGCGAACTCGCGCAACCTAACTCACTATGTTCGTTTACGTGGCCCAGAAGGCAGTCAATGGTGACTCCCAGGTTGGCCGGCCGGGCTGGCCGAGTGGTTCTAGGCGCTACAGTCTGGAACCGCGAGACCGCTACGGGCGCAGGTTCGAATCCTGCCTCGGGCATAGATGTGTGTGATGTCCTTAGGTTAGTTAGGTTTAAGTAGTTCTAAGTTCTAGGGGACTGATGACCTCAGAAGTTAAGTCCCATAGTGCTCAGAGTCATTTGAACTCCCAGGTTCATTCTGTGTACCTTGACATCGGAATGACATTCGGTACAGTTCGCGCTGTCACCTAACGGACAAAATACGACCATACGTAATGTAACAACAGCTTTCTGATGCAAGTGAAGAGTTTTTAGCAAACACACATAGCACTGAAAATTGCCCGTAGTATTTGTAAATTTACTTTTTCTCGTATTTTCTCATCTGTTAACATGCTAGCAATTTTACCATGATAATCTGTGCCCACTATCGATATTTGTGGAGTAGTCAGTCCTCGGTCAGCTGCGACGGGTGGTGTTTATGACGATCTATAGTGAGCAGTATGGCTTGACCAGAAGGAAATCAACGCAACCAGTGCAGAGCAGCACAGTCGGCGTCTGAAAGAGGAACAAAGGCTCTTTTCTTTTCAGTGACGTGATAGGTGTAATGTGGAGAGTGAGATCGGCCTCGTGTATATATATACGTACAGGGAGACAGATAGTCTGGTGGTTGTAGCTAGGGTTTGTATGTGAAAACTTACAATGAGAATTGCATCCTGCTGTTCCTGGTCGCGAGCAGCGAGTAACAACGTAAAATATTTAAACGTGCAGCTTCACACACCATACTGACACAAGTTTTCACGTCTGTATGGAGCCATTATGAATTATACTTTTCTACAGGACTTGTACTAAAGGGCACTCAGTGTCTATTAATTTATATCAGGACTCGTTCTCTCTGTTTATGCATTTAAATATTCGGCGAGATAGAAGTCCATTCTTCATTCATCAAACGATTCGTAGTATTTTTATCTGTTTCGTACATTCTGAGTGAAGTCTTGGTTTTGCAGTGGTACAGGTCCAACGAGGTTCATGTAACTTTAACTCGGTCCTTCCATGTAACCTGAGCATTGTTTTTGCATTGAGATAATCAATAATTGATTGAAAATATTTCTGCATTTATTCATCCGCCTTACCATTCTCAAAATGAGAGCTTTTGTATAAGGTTCTTTTCAACAAGCCATTTGGTCATGAACTTGGAAGTAATACTGCCATGATCAATTGCCTTCAGAAAGAGAATCTATTCAGTGAGAAGTTTTTTGCACAGGCTGTATTGTTTCATTCCGTACAAGAGTTATTAGTGGCATCTTTCTTAGGCTTACTTCAGGGCCCAGAAGGTGAGCCTATATATAGATCTTTTTAGCAGCGAACGATACATCAAATAACGTTGTGTTCCTTTCGTTATGCCGTATTTTCAGTCTCTTTGTAGAAAAGCGTTTAAATTAATAATGGTGGGCCAATTAAGCTCAGTGCACATATTTTGTCTATAATCTGCAAAATTTTAAACATTTCGTAAGTCAAGGATGATCTGACTCCTAGGAAACTGGATCGTTCTTTCAAGCCCATAGCTTATTGTTGTGGAAAGTAAGTGGTGAAATGGTGCCTGTGTGAGTTTATTCTTGAACTGAAGTTACATAGCGTTATAACAATAATTTCATGGATCAATATACATAAATATAAAAGGGCAATTTAGTTAGAGCAAGCTTGTGTAGTTATTCCCACATGAAACACAAACCTGGACTTAGATTAGGAAATGAGACACTGAAAGTAGTAAAGGAGTTTTGCTATTTGGGGAGCAAAATAACTGATGATGGTCGAAGTAGAGAGGATACAAAATGTAGACTGGCAATGGCAAGGAAAGCGTTTCTGCAGAAGAGAAATTTGTTAAAATCGAGTATAGATTTAAGTGTCAGGAAGTCGTTTCTGAAAGTATTTATGTGGAGTGTAGCCATGTATGGAAGTGAAACATGGACGATAAATAGTTTGGACAAGAAGAGAATAGATGCTTTCGAAATGTGGTGCTACAGAAGAATTCTGAAGATTAGATGGGTAGATCACATAACTAATGAGGAAGTATTGAATAGAATAGGGGAGAAGAGGAGTTTATGGCACAACTTGACAAGAAGAAGGGACCGGTTGGTAGGACATGCTCTGAGGCATCAGGGGATCACAAATTTAGCATTGGATGGCAGCGTGGACGGTAAAAATCGTAGAGGGAGACCAAGAGATTAATACACTAAGCAGATTCAGAAGGATGTAGGTTGCAGTAAGTACTGGGAAATGAAGAAGCTTGCACAGGATAGAGTAGCATGGAGAGCTGCATCAAACCAGTCTCAGGACTGAAGACCACAACAACACACCACTGGTGTTGCCATTTGCCGCCTATTGCACGTCAAACATAAGCGGTGGTCACGTTAATGTGTCTGGGCCGTGTACAGTACCAGTTTTCTGTCCTATCCCACGCATTTATCGAGTGAGGAAGAAATGACTGTCGATATGTTTCTGCAGGCTTATCTTCATGATACCTATGTGAGATATACGATGTTGTTTTTAGAATAATAAAATTCTCCATAATAGGGTTTGCAACAACTGGAACTAACGGGCTATCAATTGCAACGCCGTCCGTCTGATTGTAATACTGGCCGTTGTACAGAAAATAAGAAGACGTAAGGGTGGGCCTTGATAGCTCGAACACGTCACAGAAGATCCATTCCGCCTTATCGTATCCACCATTTTTTCCGACATACAAGTTGTCGAATTACTTTGATCCTCATGTGGGACATTGCAAACATCATATTAAAAACTCAGCAGATTTTTGTCAGCCGAATTAACTATCATCGAACTAGTGAGGGTAACATTATGGTCAGTTTTGATGTGTTAGTGCTGTTTAGGAATGTGTCTATCAAAGACTCTTTGGACCTGTATCACAGTTCTTTGTAAGTGACGTGGTCACGCTATTTAGGCACCCTCTTACGTCTTCTTATTTTCTGTACAACGGTCAGTATTACCATCAGACGGACGGCGTTGCAGTGTCTAGCCCGTTAGCTCCATCTGTTGCGAATCTCTTCATGGAGAATTTTGAGGACATTGCCTCACACAATGCGCCACTAAATCCTAATTGTTTCTTTCGATATGTTCACGACACGTTCTTCATTTGACACCATGAACGTGAGAATTTTGACGAGTTCCTGTACACCTTAACAGTATTAACAGCAACATCCAGTTCACCGTGGAGGTAAAAAAGACAATGTATTGATCTTCCTTGACGTCCTCGTGCGCCGCAAAGGAAATTGGTGTCCCTTGGTCACAGCTTCTGCAAAAAATCAATCCACATTGACCTGTACTTGCACGCCACCAGTCATCATCGCCAGGCACATAAGCGCACTGCGTTACAAACATTGCTACATCGTGCAAGTATGATATCAGATACTGATAACCCGTCCCGTGAACTGAGCCACCTACGCTAGGTCTCCAGTAACAACGGCTATAACGTTCGTCAAATAAATGGAACGATTTCAAGCAAGAATCGCAGTTAGACCACCGATGGGGAGCAGGAAAAGAAACCAGCTTTTTTGTTGTTCTATGGCACCGCGTCGGGCAAGATAAGTCGCCAGCGAAACGACACAAGATCAAATAGATCTTCAGGCCTCTGACTACAATCCGTCAATTACTGAGACCAGTTAAAGACGCAACAAGTCTCAGAGGACCCACGTCACTCAGAAAGGAGCATGAGAGATTTTATCACCTATGCTAGCCCGAGAAATCTGTTTCACCTGAGCATGCTTTAAAAAATGGTCACCGAATACAGTTTGACGAAGCCTCCGTCGTGGCTCGCACTAACAGCTTCTGGGACTGTGTAAGAAGCCATTGAAATAAAAATCGCCGGTACCACCCAAAATGGAGGCGATGGCCTCCAACTTGGCACGGCCTGGAACCGTGCGATGGCGCAGTTGAATCGAGTACATCGAACGCCGAGTCAACGAATGCCCAGATATGGCGATGCCGCGAGCAATAGGGACGCCAGAGCCGGCAGCTAGTGTACATAAGGACGTACCAGCAGCTCGCTGGCAGTCATATCACTTGACATTGGCAAGAACTGCTCGGCCGAAAGGTCGTGTAGTTTTACTCACTTGACACGGATGGAATACACGAGAACATTGAATGCAATGTTACCACTGCGAGACTCGGTACTCTTACGTTACATCCATGTTAAAGCTTCTTGTTGGTTACACAGACTTGTGCCCACCATCGTAGCACAGTGGTCGGCTGTTCTGGAGCTCGTTACGATTCCTGTTACCGCCAGTGATTATCCCTCCGTGCGAGGGCTGGAATGTGGGTACACTCGTGATGCCAACTGACGAGCAGTGAAGTAGCAGCAGGTCAATACAGCCGAGAGGATGGCGTGGCGGTCGGTCGGTTGGTCCTTATTGTTCCACGAGGCGCAGAACGCAGATTTGTACTTATCCTTTGCACTGACTTTTCACAATTCCAACAACGCATCTTTGAATCCGATCAGTGTCTACTGTCATGTCTCCTTCACGGCGCCAAACGTTTGAGAAATAATCTAGAACTGGTCGCAGTATCGTTTTGTATGCGATTTTCTTCCAATAAATTGCATTAGTAATACTGTCACCGAAGTAATTTAGATATATTGCTCCGGCAGAGTTTAAAATAAAGTTTACTACATCGTCCGTTTTCTTTAGCGGTAAAAGAATTACACTTTTACTCAAGCAAGATTCAAAGCTACTTGTTAAGATTCCTCTTGCCAACATATCATCTTACAGGGTGGTTCAAACTCTGTTATAAATGCGGCAAATGGTTCAATGTTTGAATCAATAATAAATCCGTAGAAGTCTCGCATATTTGAAATTTAAATAATAATTATATGAATGTGGTCAGGGAGGATCAATGTGGGTAATCAACCCAAAAAACTCGATTAATTAAAAGCAGTTACTTATTCTCATTCACAGACACATAACTTGAAAATAGTGATTTTTCAACGTTAAATGAAAAATTGAGGGTACATGTGGAGCACTATTTAAACGTATGAAGTATGATAAAAAAGCCTGAGTTCATACTGTTACGGCACAGGATAGTAAGTGTTTGAAAATTAGAAAGTTTTACTAAAACTCATTCACCTACCTACTAGCAACGTGTGATCACGCCAGAGGTAGAGACGGAGTCAGGAAATAAGCGGTATATCGCTTCGTCACGTTACAACACCGCACCGAAAGAGGGGACGAGCTCAGCAGAAAATAGCGTGGGACGCAAAACCAAAGGAAATGTGACACGCATATTCGTTAGCTAAGAAACGTCTAAAGAAACTGTACCTATTTCATAAGAACCAGTATTAGACAACATTTAAAGCATTTAAGAGCCTGTCAAGCGAATATAGCTTTAAATACTCGAGCTCTCTATCCCTCAAAGAGTTGATCACTGCGATCGATGGCGTTCACAGTGATAGCACTCGATTCCACGATTACGGTACTGTAGCGATTCTATGTCCTAGATATTCCAGAACAGTCTATAAACTAGCCGAAGATGTACCTCAGATGAACTTCACATTCTTCGCCGCCTACCACTGCTGATGGAGAAGCTGACTGTCTTCCGACAACACCACGTCGAGGGGTGCTGACAGCACCGAACTTTAGCACGGAAACCAACAGCAGGACCTCATGGGGTCCATGTTCCTGTTCAACACTTCTATGCCTCCGGGTGCTGAAACGTAACTGGCCGGTAGGAGAGAGATCCATTGACCAGACGACTTCCGGTAAAATCAATCTCGGATGGTTCACCAAGGGTCAACACAGAATTCGGAGTGGGATGGAGCACACACTAGCAGCTGGTACGAGACCATTCGTGCTGGTCCATGACCGCCAGCCAGCGCACCGCAGCGCGAGTTCACTCTTCACCTGGGCCTGCAGACGAGCAGCTGATTCGGCAGCCGTCAGTTGGAATCCACGGGGCACGTGAAGGAGGCACTGGCTCCAAGGCTGGTGTAGAACAAGACGACTGCGAACAAAGCTGATAAATAATTCAACTTTGATAATGTTTTACGAGCGTCAGAGACGCTTCACAGGTACCGAGCTGCTATCACGACTTCAAGCAGAGGTGTTTCCGCTCGACCCCTCTGTAACATTAACAATTGCTAACAGATTGCATGTAAACTATAGTTCAGACGAATAGCGTACAATTCTGAAGTCCCGTGGTGCACCAGCTTCATTAAACTCAATTAGAAAATACACTAATAAATGGTTCAAAATCTCACAGTGTAACCTCTCAGGAGACATTAAGGAATTTAAGTCAAGCGATTGTCCAACACTGTAAAAGCACAAATATTTTTAAAGTGTGACAATTTCTCAGTTTTTAGCATTCGTAAGTTGTTAATCAGCTCTGCCGAAAATATAGCAGACATTTCCAACTGTTGATATAATGTTGAGAGAGTCACTCACCCTAGCCCCATCCCTGCTCAACAGGTCCGCCAAAGCGCTGCACGCTGCAGAGCTTTTACTTCAGGATAACAAAATCAACTTTAATGCGGCAGAACTGTAGTTAAAATACCAGTCTGGACATACAGATTCGTTTCTCGTAATTCCTCTCAAGCTCTTGAGACGAATGCCGGGATGATTCTATCTATCTAATGACGTTGCCGTAATATTATTTCCTGTTGTTTTCGAGCAACAACACACTTCTTTTTGCGTACAAGTTCATCTGAGAAAGCTCCATTGTAACTTAATTTGCATAACTTCGTGTAATTATATTCTGCTGTTTCCCCTTCAGTTTTGGCCAGTTTAAATTCCTTCTCAATTGCGCTTTTCGTTTTTTCCAATAAACGTTCATTATTCTAAGGAGGCGATGCGTTGCAGGCTATAAATATTTTTGAAAATTCATAATGTGGCACAAAATCTGTCTATTAGTTTATTAAATTTAAGTTTCGATCAAACGAAAGACCATTTCGGAGAGTATCACAGGTTCTGCAATTAGTGTCGTTTTTATACTCCAATACGGTCTCTTGTTTGACAGAAACTTAGTTTTAATAGACTTACAGCTATGGAGGCAAATTAAAATCCTTCCAGAAATATGCTGTAATATTGCTACATTAATTTTGCTATGCTGTAATCGGGTGCTAATAGTAGAATAAAAGCGGGTTAAAGCTGTGATCTGTCTGGGGAGAAGTTAATCTTGCATTACTAAGCAACTGTTTCACGACTGGGTATCTAGTCTAGGTTTACCAAGCAGACTAACATTAATGATAATCTTTTAATAGTCATACAAAACCGGTAATATATATATATATAAAAGGAGAATTTAAATAAAAAGAAAGAAATCAGTTTATATTTGGAAATTTATTTTAAGATTGATCATCGAAATTTCAGCATATTAAATTCTATTCGTAACAAGCTGGTGCCTTATTTAGGATGGTGAAAATCTTACGGAACACATCAAATATGGAGCCAAGATTGGGAGACTGCATACAACCCTGCATTCACAAAACAACACCCAAAGAAATTGAAACATAAGCAAGAAGAAATTAACCACAACCAACAGATTCAGTTTTCACCCAAAGAAATTACGTTCGTAACACAATCCTGTCCGTCATGTAATTACCACACACTGGTATACTAAATTCATATTAACTCTTTGTGAAGTCTTCGCAAAAAGAATAGCTGAGGGCTACTTTGATGATTACACCACATGCTCCACGTGGTCAACTTGGTTTACACAAAGCGTACAACTCCACAATAATTTTGATAATTAAAATACATTAGATCGAAAAGCAATTGACAAAAGCAAAACTTTGAACTGGTTACTAACGTCTTACTATTAACCTGATGGGTCAAACAGTTATATAAGCACGTGGTAGTGGTCTCGCAAAGTACACCCCACGTGGGCTGAACATAAAGAAAAGTTGCTATATTGAAAATATAGTCAAGACGAGACGTTATAATCACACAAGCATTCGCATTTAAGATTGATCTTAGTTAGAGTTACTGATCAACACGTAGTTCCACTTTACTCACAAAGTAGTAAGAAAGCAACTACCGGAAACTAATCTGAACTTCACACGAGAATAATACTGCGCTGCAATTTAAGATAACATCGGATATTTTAGACCTAAACCCGAAATAAGGGTGATTAAATTTTCAGTTAGGCTGAACTTAACAAATCCATTGTCCTATGGACTTAGCAGACACGCGCTTAGCCGGAGATCTTACCACTTCAGACGCTCGCCACCGCCAGACTGCAACTGCCCACTGCCGAGCGTGTTTCCTGAGGGTGGCTCACAAAGACAAACGGAAGGGGCCAGAGGGGCAGCTTCCTATACCAACATGACAACGGACGGACAGAACCATACTAAGGATAGAAACCTCTCTGCTTTAAGAAAGCGTAGCTACCTGTTCCGACGTTGGTCCTACTGTTCTCTAGCAGACAGGCTTGTCTGCTACCCTCAAGCATGCAACTACAAATACATTTGCTCATTCATACTCTCACACAGAAGGGAAGGGGGATGACAGTATCTTATCATATACAGTATATAAAAGAAAGCGGATGTAGGTTCCGTATGAGACTGTGTGACATGAATTACATATAAACTGTGTTTTAAAGTGTAGTAGTGTGACAGATCGTTCTTGTTTCCGTGTAAAGGTAACACGTTCCACTACTCAGTCTCCTCCCAGATAGTCAGAAACGCCACAGTAAATTTAGAAGAGGAATTTATTCCATAAATGACAACAGATTTAAGAAATCAAACATGAAAGGAATCCAACAGAGACGTTTCATAACCCCAACGCTCCGGGAAAAGACTGTGCAGGGAATTTTCTGGCCATGCTAGGACATTCCCAAGCAGGCTTCTCGCACCCTACTTAAACCAAAAGTGTAAAGAAAAGGCAAAAGGTCACCAGCTACTTGCTAAAACACAATAATTTCAACAAATCTTTAAAATCTACTAATTTCAAACAAACAAACAAAAAAAACACAATCTGTGACACCTATTTAAAAGATAGTGTAGACCTAATTCGGTCAGCAAGTAAAAACAATGGTTCCTGTGTCATTAATATGAAAACAATTTCTGGTTGTTACCCTTATGGAGTTCACCAGTATTTGCTCATTGTAAGAGCCAACTGATCACAGGCAAATTTATGACTGTTTATTAACAAGCAAAATTTATGAAAATAGCAAAGGTGCCACAGCAATTAAAAAAGAACATGAAATAACATCAGTATTATAAAGCAGAACATTACAATGCACAATCCGTAAAAGCAAAAATTGATAAGAAAAAAAACCATGTTTTACAAAGTCGTTATCGCAAAAAAAATTCTATATCTTATAAAACTAATAATTTGTAGAATTAACATAACTATGTGGCATTAATTTAATCACTCTACTATATTTCAGTTAGTTAGCAAACAATGAGCACTGTGTCATTATACTGAAAATACAATTAATTATGTGATTGTTACCCTTAAGGGGTTCCTCACTATAAATATGCCTCATGCAAAGGCTAATCGATCACAGTCCAATGAGAATGAATAGCAATCTGACTGATAAACGAAGCAATGCCACATGAATGAATTTACGAAACAAAATAACACAAATCTAATACATCACACAAGAACAAACATTGATCAATAAAACAGTACAATAGTCAATATCTAATAAAAAACACCAATAAATAAAACACCTGCAAAATACAAGAGTCAAAGTCTAAAATAAACAATAAATAGAACACCTGCAAAATACGAGAGTCAAAGTCTAAAAAAAATTAATAAATAGAACACCTGCAAAATACGAGAGTCAAAGTCTAAAAAAAAATTAATAAATAGAACACCTGCAAAATACAAGTCAGTCTAGTAAACACCAATAAATCGAATCCCTGCAAAACACACGAGTCAAAGTTTCTGTGACAGAAACACACGTATATGCATTGAACTAAGAACCGTATAATCACTGTTCACTGATACACTCACTAGTTCCACTGTTCCGAGGCACAATATAAGGGGAGGGGAAGGGGGTGCGTCGCCGCAGCTGTCAGTAGGGATTTTTGTCCATCTGTTGCGTGCAATCCCGCCGTCTCTGCCCTCTCATGAAGTTTCTCTTGGTGGTCTGTGTCACGTACATCTCGATTTGGTTCCATGTTTGTGTTGTCAAATTCGTGCGGTATCCTCGATTGACACGCCAGGTTGATATTCCTGGGCAAGGATGACACTTAATGGCACTTCTTTTGTGCCACCCTTAGCGACCAGAGAACATCGAACCATGATTTACTGTCGCTTGACAGTGGGCATCCGTCAGGAGATGTTGATAGGCGTCGTTGAAGTCTGCCAGTTTCTCTGGACAGTATGTGTCAAAAGGCTCTACGCCCTTTGTGTTGTTTCTCCGCGGCCGTCTCGTCACGGTCGCGTGCGTGTGGTGCGTTGCCAGCAGATGGATTTCCGCGCGGTGGACCGCTCGCCCATCTCAGGTCATCGCCTCGAGGAAGGGTCGCACGGGGCGGCCGCCCATTAGCTCCAGGTGCAAGGGAAAGTGTTTGCCGCATGCCCTTCTTTTGTTGTCGACCGCGCTCCCGAAGTGGCCCGGTTGACAGCGTCCCCCGCTGGGAAACCCGCCAGTTTACAACTAGTCCGGCTGCTCCCGCTGTCTCGTAAGAGTTTAGCCGGTTCGCTTTCACGTTCTCAACTGCATTCACAGAAAATTTTTTTTTATCGTAGTTATGTGATTACACAATGTCATACATAATACCACTTAGTATTGTCTCTCACAATTTTTAAGAACAAACGTGAGACTTAATTTTTTTTTTTTAAATTAGATGAATCGACAATATAAAATAAAATTTAAATGACTTGACAATGTAAAAAAAATAAAAGTGAAATGACTTTACAATGTAAAAAAAATAAAAAATTAAATGAACTGACAATATAATACTTAAATCCACATCACTAATGTGGTTCACCTACGTTTTAATAAATCCAATGCTACTTATTAATTCACTAAAATGAATAAGATTATGCCTTGTGCAGGTATAGGTCAGGACAGCATAGGGTTCACATGTTATTTACACACACATACATGCACACCTGTTGTCTATTCTACAAACTAACTACCCATAAACATGCATTACTCAATATTCTACTTCTATCCACTACTAGTTAAGCCAATAAGCTACTTCAATGCTATTTCAACACCGTGTATATACCACTACAACATTGTTCTAATTCGTCCTCTTCTTGACGCTCGTGGCATACGTCTTGTCACATGATAAATATGGGGAAACTTTCCTTAAACATACACAGTAAAAAGAACAATGGTTATTTACACACAAAAACATTTATACCAATTCGCACACCTGAAAAGAGACTCGCAATTATACATTTATCATACTCATATATTCACACATAAAACAGTAAGAAAATTTCATCTAAAATTACGTTATCACAAGAATTAATCACACAGATGGCTCTGAGAACGGTAAAAATGTCTGCACTATACAGGTTATACTACATTTTCTTACCCATTTTGCTGCGATTTCGTTCCTTCTTTAAGTTACCTCTCGCTTCCAAATCAGTCATTTCGCCTGTGGTGGTTATTCTGGATTCATTTCTCATGAATGGCAAAATTGTGGTCACCTCTATTCTGTAAAACAGTATCATCTTAACATATTGAACTTACAACAGACACAAAAGATCCGAATCCTCCTGTAGTTTAAATGACAAATGTTTTGCTTTATCCTTATTACCTTAAACCAAGCTTTCCTTCGTTCCCATAATCAAAATTATTTAATCATCCTCTACCTTCAAGAGGGAAATTTCCTCAGTACAAATCATATAGGCTGCAGTGCATCCCGCACCAGCAAAAACAGTAAGCTGTAATGCTCACAGTGTCAGCAAAACACATAAACGTCGCTTTTCTGGGACAAGTATTAACGCAGAATAAGTTTTCCAGGCTTTGGCTCAACATCAATCATGACTACAGAAAGGATCCATATTTCTGTACCATTCTCCATTTGCTGAAAAACTGCTCGTATTGACTGCCATTATAATATTTCAGAGCCACGTAAATTACACAAACCACAATTCTTCTTTCACCTTGAAGGGAATCAATATTCTTACGAAATCCACAGACAGCACTTTACGTACTCAGCTATAAAGAACAAAAAATACATATATCATCAATATTAACATATCATCGCATATTGGGAAGCCAATGGTTAAACAATCGTATTATCGCATCCTGTTTTCAAGATTCCAAACTTACTCATTCCTTTCTCAGAGTTCTCCTATCTTAAAATATTCATACAGCACGCATACTATAGTAAGAGATCCTCATTTATACTGACAGATATAGAATAGTAATAGATAGATAGTAGCACTGAAAGCAGAAAATCGGAAACAAGGCTACTAACAGCTGGGGACCTGGGTTTGCCAGACCCATAATACCCACAGATCGGATATTCCCCTGAGTTTATGCACTAATTCAGCAACGATCTTGCTTTCCTCAGGAGCGACTCTTTTCAATTTACACACAAAAAAAAAACATAAACAGCATTTCACTCGTTCACAAGGAAACCTTTTATCTTTACGTTTGAATCAAACTAAATCCTAATTGCACAAGGAAAGAAAACAAATTAACAACATCACTTCAATCAATCACATAAAAACATTTTTATCATTAATTTTTACCAACATATTATTCAAAATGCATGTCACAAATTTAAACTAATCAATTCATTCTCTTCACTATAAACCCTATGTACTCATTTGCCATGTCGCTCATTTGTTCCGATTGGCGCCTTCTGGGCTGATCATTTGTCATTGCCGGTTTCGTTCATTTCCATTTACTGGATTATGTCTAGGGTTGGCCGGCCGAATTTCCACATCATGAGGTGCTCCGCCTACAGTCCTATTCCCACCGTGTTCACCGTGATATCGATTCTGGTTGCCGTACCTGTAGCGTTCACGATCTTGTCCACGTCCTCGATCATTTCCGCTGTTCCACCTGTGTTCGCGACTGTTACCCCAGTTTCTGTACGGCCGGTCCCGATTATTGTTCCGTTCGCGTCGCGACGACCAGTCACGCCGTTGATTAGTAATACGGCCACGATTGCGGTCGCGCTGCTGTGCCCCGTAATACCTTTGTGCCTGATTAGGCGGGCATTCTGCTGTATTATATTCCAACTCTTGGAGAAGTGTTTTAAACGTTTCCACGTCCTCTTTGCATCGTCCCGCAAGAATGACGTGCCGCAAGTGCATCGGCAATTTGGTGATGCATATCCTAATTAGTTCCGCAGGCCCGTATGGATCGTATAAAAATTGATTTGCCTGCAGCATGTGGTCGAATAGGCGTGCAGGGCTGCCGAAACCAGACTGGTTCAAATTTGGCAGCATAATTATGCCATGTTTGACCCTATCTTGTGCCGCTTCCGACCAATAGGCGGACAGAAAGGCTTGTCGAAACTCCCGAGTGGAGTTGCAGTGACGCGCTGCCGACCTCATGCGAATCGCCGGTTCGCCTTCCAAATAGCCACACATATATTCTATCTTATGTGAACTTGCCCAGTCGGGAGGAAGACAGAACTCAAATTGCTCGAGCCATGCTCGTGGATGTATTCCTTTTTGCGAATTTCGGAATATCTCAAACTTTCTTACCGTAAGGAAATGTTTGAAATCAAATCCCCGCATTTCCTCCTGGCGAGGCCCTTGAATGTTTCTGTTTCTCTCATGTCTGCCCCTTAAACTACATTCTTCCCTGTCGTCAAAATCTCCCTCATGGCCGGAGTCCCTCTCTGCACTGTTCGTAAGGCTATTTTTAGTGCTATTGGCGAGTTCGGAATCACACGCCATGCGGTTTTCCAGATGCGCCACGCGTTCTTGTAATTCGCCTGTTACAGCTTTGTGTTGTCTGTTCACTTCAAACTGTCCCTTCTGAAATCTAAGAAGCGAACGCACTTCTTCGGTCTCTGCGGCCGCTACCGTTGTAGTACTGTTCTCGCTTTCCGTCAGCTTCATCGTGCCTACAATGTCCGCTAATGCCGCAATCTTATCCTCAATTTGTCTCTTGTCCTCCGCCCCAGTCTGCTTCAATTGTTCTACTTGCTGTTCCAACGCGTGGATCGCTAAACTGTTGTCCGCTATTGTGTTGCTAACGGACGTGGGACAATGCGTTTCTGCCTCTTGGACCCTCGAGAGTACCTGCTGGTGCTCCCTTTGGCATTCTTCCCTCAGCTCTTGGAAATTCCTAAGTAGCCGTTCTTCGCTTTCTTTAGATTCGGCATCGCCCCTCCGCTTGCTCTGTTCTAAGGCTTGCAGACGATCATCGATTTGTTCAAATGTACGGCCTAATTCTTTCATAATATCACTTTTTATTTCACTTGCCAGATTGTTTATTCTTTGTGAGATATCATCAGACACTCTCTGCATCGACTTGTCGACTTTATTTGTCTGCTGGATTAGTTTTTCGTCTATTTGTTCGCCTAGCTCGCGGATAGATTTTTCAGATGACTCTTTTTGTTCTCGGAACGATTTTTCAAATGATTCTTTATTTTGTTGCAATAAGGTTTTCATGAGTTCTGCCAAATCAATTTGGTTAGTAGGAGGCAAATTTATTTCTGGCTCTGCTGTGAGCCCGTTCGTCCTGTTTTGCATTTCGTCTGAAGTATTTCCCATTGTATTTTCGGAACTGCCCGACGCATTAACATTCGAAATCAAATTATTATCTCCTTGGTCCATGTTGCTTAAGTTGTCGGACCGCTTACTTTTAGCTTGGTTACGTGTCTGCATTAGTGCAATTTATACCCGGTACGCGACACACTAATCAAGATAAATGTGTCCCCCAAAAATTACGACAGTCACACGAAAGATACCCAACCTAGTACGCACTTTTTCACACGCAAAACAAATTTTTATCTTTGATCGAAACAGTGGAATTTACAAGCGAGAATAAAAAACACACAGACATATAAAAGACACAAGTATAAAAAACAAAACAAGACAAACAACGCAACGCCGATCAACAACGCCGTGAATCTTTTGAAAGTCTGCTCGGAAACAACACAGAAATTGTTTGAGCGCTGTAGGAAAAAAATTAAGATTATAACACGCTCGCAATCTAACGTTTCAGAGATTCCAGAGTCTAGCGGAATCACAGAACAGGGTCGCCATGTGTAATATTGCTACATTAATTTGCTATGCTGATATCGGTGCTAATTGACAATGAAAGTGGGTTAAAAGCCGTGATCTGTCTGGGGAGAAGTTAATCTTGCATTACTAAGCAACTGTTTCACGACTGGGTATCTAGTCTAGGTTTACCAAGCAGACTAACATTAATGATAATCTTTTAATAGTCATACAAAACCGGTAATATATATATATATAAAAGGAGAATTTAAATAAAAAGAAAGAAATCAGTTTATATTTGGAAATTTATTTTAAGATTGATCATCGAAATTTCAGCATATTAAATTCTATTCGTAACAAGCTGGTGCCTTATTTAGGATGGTGAAAATCTTACGGAACACATCAAATATGGAGCCAAGATTGGGAGACTGCATACAACCCTGCATTCACAAAACAACACCCAAAGAAATTGAAACATAAGCAAGAAGAAATTAACCACAACCAACAGATTCAGTTTTCACCCAAAGAAATTACGTTCGTAACACAATCCTGTCCGTCATGTAATTACCACACACTGGTATACTAAATTCATATTAACTCTTTGTGAAGTCTTCGCAAAAAGAATAGCTGAGGGCTACTTTGATGATTACACCACATGCTCCACGTGGTCAACTTGGTTTACACAAAGCGTACAACTCCACAATAATTTTGATAATTAAAATACATTAGATCGAAAAGCAATTGACAAAAGCAAAACTTTGAACTGGTTACTAACGTCTTACTATTAACCTGATGGGTCAAACAGTTATATAAGCACGTGGTAGTGGTCTCGCAAAGTACACCCCACGTGGGCTGAACATAAAGAAAAGTTGCTATATTGAAAATATAGTCAAGACGAGACGTTATAATCACACAAGCATTCGCATTTAAGATTGATCTTAGTTAGAGTTACTGATCAACACGTAGTTCCACTTTACTCACAAAGTAGTAAGAAAGCAACTACCGGAAACTAATCTGAACTTCACACGAGAATAATACTGCGCTGCAATTTAAGATAACATCGGATATTTTAGACCTAAACCCGAAATAAGGGTGATTAAATTTTCAGTTAGGCTGAACTTAACAAATCCATTGTCCTATGGACTTAGCAGACACGCGCTTAGCCGGAGATCTTACCACTTCAGACGCTCGCCACCGCCAGACTGCAACTGCCCACTGCCGAGTGTGTTTCCTGAGGGTGGCTCACAAAGACAAACGGAAGGGGCCAGAGGGGCAGCTTCCTATACCAACATGACAACGGACGGACAGAACCATACTAAGGATAGAAACCTCTCTGCTTTAAGAAAGCGTAGCTACCTGTTCCGACGTTGGTCCTACTGTTCTCTAGCAGACAGGCTTGTCTGCTACCCTCAAGCATGCAACTACAAATACATTTGCTCATTCATACTCTCACACAGAAGGGAAGGGGGATGACAGTATCTTATCATATACAGTATATAAAAGAAAGCGGATGTAGGTTCCGTATGAGACTGTGTGACATGAATTACATATAAACTGTGTTTTAAAGTGTAGTAGTGTGACAGATCGTTCTTGTTTCCGTGTAAAGGTAACACGTTCCACTACTCAGTCTCCTCCCAGATAGTCAGAAACGCCACAGTAAATTTAGAAGAGGAATTTATTCCATAAATGACAACAGATTTAAGAAATCAAACATGAAAGGAATCCAACAGAGACGTTTCAATGCTTTCGTCGTAATCGAGTTTTAAGGTCTGTTTTATTCTTGCAGAAAATAATAATGAATTAAAGAGGGTCCACCTTCTTTCAAGAGCAAAATTTTTCTCTTGTTTAGTACCCAAACGTATTTCACAATAGTTGGTTGTTTTTCTTCCTGAAATATATACATATAAATTTAATGTCAGTCAGTCTATCTGTCTGTCTGTCTGTCCGACTGTTCAAAATCCTTTTTCTCAGGAATGGATAGACTTATCAGTTTGAAACTTATGTCACATATTAAGGTAAACGGTCCCTTCCTGATGTATAAAACTGGAACCCCAAAGTTAGTACAGTCTAAAGATACGACCATTTATGTAACATACAGGGTGGTCAGAAATTCCTGTTACGCACTTCTAGGACATGTGGAGGGCAGTGAGTACACAAAATATTGAATGGGAACCCATGTCCGGAAACGTATCGTTTCCGTTCTACGACAGTTTCAATGCAGATGATTATCTCATCCACACCCACGTGAGGAATGTACTTAGTCGTGACCCAGTACAATTGTTGCAATCCATTTGAAAAGAATACTGACTCGTTCCGTTATTACTTACGCATTTTCATTACAACTTATACCTTATGGTTTACATTAGTCGACAACAACAGGAACCCAGCATCACTGGCACCAGCTGCAAAGCCGGCCGGAGTGGCCGTGCGGTACTAGGCGCTACAGTCTGGAGCCAAGCGACCGCTCCGGTTGCAGGTTCGAATCCTGCCTCGGGCATGGATGTGTGTGTTGTCCTTAGGTTAGTTAGGTTCTAAGTTCTAGGCGACTGATGACCTCAGAAGTTAAGTCGCATAGTGCTCAGAGCCATTTGAACCATTTTTGAACCAGCCGCAACGTACCGATGCATTACAACAGCGGCTCGATGTGGCGACCACCAACGTTCTTACACACATTGTACCTCCGAAGCACGTTCTGGTGCACTCTCTACACCCCACCTGGTGTCTCTTCAATGTCTTGTGCAACGGCCAGAACTCGTCCCAGCAGATCTTCCTCTGTATCTACAGGTGTCTCATAAATTAGGCTCTTCATACGATCCCACAAGACGTAGTCCATAGGGGTTAAATCCGGCGATCGTGGCGGCCACGCGGTTGGACCACCATTGCCTATCCATCTTACACCACACCATGTGTTGAGATGTCTCCGGACAGCCAGTGAAGACTGAGGTGGTGCTCCATCATGATGAAAACAACATTTCTTGATGGACAGTCAATGGCACAGCTTCCAAGAACAGTTCCAGTACATGTCGTAAGAAGTATGCAGGAACCGTGAGCTTGGATGGAAGGAGGTAAGGTCCAATCACATGACCGTCCAGAATACCTGTCCACACGTTAATTCCAAACCTGTCTCGAAATCCTTGAACATGCGTGGCATCAGGGTTTTCGTCCGCACAGTCTTGGCTATTTCGAGCATTCAGAACACAATCCCTTGTGACCTACATTCATCTGTGAAGAGAACTCGACGTGGAAAGAGAGGCGCGTCGATGCAACAGTGCAGGGACCATGTGCAGAAGGCGACGCATTGTGGAAAGTCTGCTGGACCCATAGCGTGTACCCTTTTAAGAGGTACGGATATACGAGGGCAGTTCAATAAGTAATGCAACACATTTTTTTCTCGGCCAATTTTGGTTGAAAAAACCGGAAATTTCTTGTGGAATATTTTCAAACATTCCCGCTTCGTCTCGTATAGTATCATTGACTTCCAACAGGTGGCAGCGCTGTACGGAGCTGTTAAAATGGCGTCTGTAACGGATGTGCGTTGCAAACAACGGGCAGTGATCGAGTTTCTTTTGGCGGAAAACCAGGGCATCTCAGATATTCATAGGCGCTTGCAGAATGTCTACGGTGATCTGGCAGTGGACAAAAGCACGGTGAGTCGTTGGGCAAAGCGTGTGTCATCATCGCCGCAAGGACAAGCAAGACTGTCTTGATCTCCCGCGTGCGAGCCGGCCGTGCACAGCTGTGACTCCTGCAATGGCGGAGCGTGCGAACACACTCGTTCGAGATGATCGACGGATCACCATCAAACAACTCAGTGCTCAACTTGACATCTCTGTTGGTAGTGCTGTCCCAATTGTTCACCAGTTGGGATATTCAAAGGTTTGTTCCCGCTGGGTCCCTCGTTGTCTAACCGAACACCATAAAGAGCAAAGGAGAACCATCTGTGCGGAATTCCTTGCTCGTCATGTGGCTGAGGGTGACAATTTCTTGTCAAAGATTGTTACAGGCGATGAAACATGGGTTCATCACTTCGAACCTGAAACAAAACGGCAATCAATGGAGTGGCGCCACACCCACTCCCCTACCAAGAAAAAGTTTAAAGCCATACCCTCAGCCGGTAAAGTCATGGTTACAGTCTTCTGGGACGCTGAAGGGGTTATTCTGTTCGATGTCCTTCCCCATGGTCAAATGATCAACTCTGAAGTGTATTGTGCTACTCTTCAGAAATTGAAGAAACGACTTCAGCGTGTTCGTAGGCACAAAAATCTGAACGAACTTCTCCTTCTTCATGACAACGCAAGGCCTCACACAAGTCTTCGCACCCGAGAGGAGCTCACAAAACTTCAGTGGACTGTTCTTCCTCATGCACCCTACAGCCCCGATCTCGCACCGTCGGATTTCCATATGTTTGGCCCAATGAAGGACGCAATCCGTGGGAGGCACTACGCGGATGATGAAGAAGTTATTGATGCAGTACGACGTTGGCTCCAACATCGACCAGTGGAATGGTACCGTGCAGGCATACAGGCCCTCATTTCAAGGTGGCGTAACGCCGTAGTATTGAATGGAGATTACGTTGAAAAATAGTGTTGTGTAGCTAAAAGATTGGGGAATAACCTGGTGTATTTCAATGCTGAATAAAACAACCCCTGTTTCAGAAAAAAAAATGTGTTGCATTACTTATTGAACTGCCCTCGTAATTGTTGCTGCCGGCCGCGGTGGCCAAGAGGTTCTAGGCTCTTCAGTCAGGCGCGACTGCTACGGTCGCAGGTTCGAATCCTGCCTCGGGCATGGATGTGAGTGATGTCCTTAGGTTAGTCAGGTTTAAGTAGTTCTAAGTTCTAGGGGACTGATGACCTGAGGTGTTAAGTCCCATAGTGCTCAGAGCCATTTTTTTTATTATTGTTGCTCATGTAGGACGCCCAAGACGGTACTATGACTAACAGCCATTGCATGCGCAATTGTTCACGAACTCGTTGACGGGCTATCTTCAATGCGACGCAGTACACCTTCTTCAAATTCGGGAGTGCGGCGTCGCCGTGGAGCACACAGTCCTGCCTCCTCACAGTGACGGTAGCCATTTCTCGTAGACGTTATGTAACTTCGGCAAACAGTTTGTGCGATGGAGTGTGACGGTGTGGAAAAAGTTCGTGATACAGGCGACTAGCAGCTCTTCCCTTACCTCCAGCTTCGCCATACACAAAGAGCATGTCTGTGTATTCCGCAAACGTGTACTGCACCATTTCCCTCTCTCGGTAATGGGAATGACCGTTTGGTGTCATTGGCCGGGAGGACCCTTACGGGGCAGGTCCGGCCGCCTGGATGCAAGTCTTACTACATTCGACGCCACACTGGGTGACCTGCGTGCGGGATGGGGATGAAATGATGATGAAGACAAAACCACACCCAGTCCCTGAGACGAGAAAATCCCCGACCCAGCCGGGAATCGAACCTGGGCCCCTTAGGACGGCACATTGACCATTTTTTTCATTTTTTCGTTGTTTATCGTTGTGTTTGGTCGTTGTGGACGTCACATGACATCCGGTCAAGTTCGTTTGCTGAGCTCTCCACTCAGTTTTTCTTTTATTACTGTGGCCAATCAGCTCTCTGACCGAACACGCTGAGCTACCGTGCCGGCATCCATTCCGCTATCTGGGCAGACTCCTCTATCGGTGATGCAAAGGTATTGATTAGGTCTCACAGCAAAGCGGACAATAAGTCACATCTGGAGATCGTTCACCACACCGTCTTTTGAGATGTCTCCGGACAGCCAGTGCAAAGTGGGGTGGTGATCCATCATGCTGAAGCCACATTTCCTGACAGACATTCAATGGCACAGCTTCAAGGAGGGGTCCAGAACATGTCTTTCATATTTGTTTTGTAGTTCGATTCTTAATTTCTTTCCGAGTGTTTGTGAGCTTGCATATTTAATTACATAAAATCCTTGCGAATTCTCGTATTTGAGAGGAGTAATATTGCTTATTGATAGCCGTAGAGTATAAATTCGCGGAGTCGTTAGATATTAGCAGTAGGATGGATATGGTGTGTGCGTGCTGTGTGCGGGCGCAGGAGGAACTGGCCGCGGTTCGAGGGGAGCTGAGCGTGCTGTTGGCCACGGTCGGCCGCCTTCAGGCTGCTGCCTCGATGTGCAGCGACGGCGAAGGGTCTAGTGCTTCGCTTGAAACACCCCAGGTGTCGCTTGCTGCGTCCGCTTACTCAGCAGCCGAGGCAGAGGGCCAATGTGGAGGCTGTGTGGCTGGCCTCGCCCGTTCATCCTGTCAGTGGGCAGGTGGCCGCTCCTTCAGCAGGGCCCGAGCAGGCACACTGGAGCAAAGGCTTTCTGCATATTGGGAGCTCCAACATTAGGTGGGTGATGGAGCCCCTTATGGAAATAGCATACAGGGCTGGAAATAATTCCAACGCGCACTCGGTTTGTCTGCCGGGGGGCCTCATCCAAGATGTGGAGGCGGCCCTGCCTGCGGCTGTCTAGCGTACGGGGAGCAGTCGTCTGCAAGTAGTTGCTCGCGTCGGCACATATGATACCTGTCGCTTGGGTTCTGAGGCGATCCTCAGTTCGTACAGGCGGCAGGCGGATTTGGTGAACACCGTTGGCCTCGCACACGGGGTGCAAGCAGAGCTCTCTATTTGCAGCATCGGTCCCAGAGTGGATCGGGGTCCTTTGGTTTGGAGCCGAGTGGAGGGTCTCATCCAGAGGCTTCGTCGACTCTGTGACGGTCTTGGCTGCAGATTTCTAGACTTGCGCTTTTGGGTGGGGAATTGTAGGACGCCCCTAGATGGGTCAGGGGTGCAGTACACAAAGGAAGCGGCTACTCGGGTAGCAGATTACTTGTGGCGTGCACATGGGGTTTTTTTAGGCTAGGCAGTAGTGCTAAGTGTCCTGATGAACACTCACCAGTTGACGTGCTGGCAGGGAAATCAGGACGCGCTCAGTATAAAGACACTTCAGCTATCAAGATATTAGCAGTAAATTTTCAAAGTGTTCGGAACAAAGTTCCTGAATTTACTGCCCTCCAGGAAGCGTGTGGCGCGCAAATTATTCTCGGGACTGAGTTAAAAAAAAATGGTTCAAATCGCTCTGAGCACTATGGGACTTAACATCTATGGTCATCAGTCCCCTAGAACTTAGAACTACTTAAACCTAACTAACCTAAGGACATCACACAACACCCAGTCATCACGAGGCAGAGAAAATCCCTAACCCCGCCGGGAATCGAACACGGGAACCCGAGCGTGGGAAGCGAGAACGCTACCGCACGACCACGAGCTGCGGACTCTCTGGACTGAGACCTGGCTGAATCCTGAGATAGGAAGTTCTAAAATATTTAGTGAGGGTTGGAACGTGTATCGGAAAGACAGATAAGACACCGTAGGAGGTGGTGTCTTCATTGCAGTCGACAAAAATATTGTGTCTACTGAGATCGAAGTAGAGTGTGATTGTGAAGTTATCTGGACACGTTTAACAGGGCTAGGAGGAATAAAGTTAATTGTTGGGTGTTATTACCGGCCACCAGGTGCCACCGTGACAGTTCTAGAATCATTCAAAGGGAGTCTACACTCTGTATCGCAGAAGTACCCGGATCATGCTATATTAGTCGGAGGCGACTTCAACCTACCTAGCATAGACTGGGATGCCTATGGATTCATTACAGGTGGAACAGACAAGCCGCCGTGTGAATTACTTTTGAACACTGTCTTGAGCAGCTAAATCGACAGCCTACACGTAATGGAAATATTTTAGATCTGGTAGCCACGAACAGGCCAGACCTCATCGACGGTGTCAGTCTTGAGACAGGGATTAGTGATCATGATGTTGTCATTACGACTATAGTTACGAAAGTTAAAAAGTCGGTCAAGATGGCTAAGAGAGTATTCTTACTAGAAAGAGCAGATAAGCAGTTGTTAGCATCGCACTTAGTAAATGAATCGACTTCATTTACTTCCGGTACGATGGACGTGGAGGAATTATGGGCAAATTTTAAACACATTGTAAATCACACATTGGACAAGTACGTGCCGAAAAAGTGGGTTACGGACGGAAAAGACCCACCGTGGTTTAACAGCGCAATTCGGAGAATGCGCAGGAAGCAAAGACAGTTGCACTCGCGGTACAAGAAATATCGGGAGAATGAGGACAGACAAAAGTTAGTAGAGATTCATGCTGCTGTAAAAAGACCGGTGCGCGAAGCTTTCAACCACTACCACCGTCATACCTTAGCAAAAGATCTTTCTGAAAACCCAAGGAAATTCTGGTCTTACGTAAAATCGGTAAGCGGGTCGAAGGCTTCCATCCAGTCACTCACTGATCAGTCTGGCCTGGCAACGGAAGACAGCAAAACGAAAGCTGAAATTTTAAATTTAGCATTTGAGAAATCTTTCACGCAGGAGGATCGTACAAACATACCGCCGTTTGAGTCTCGTGGAGATTCCCGTATGGAGGACATAGTGATAGACATCTCTGGGGTTGTGAAGCAGCTGAATGGGTTGAAAATAAATAAGTCGCCAGGTCCTGATGGGATTCCAATTCGGTTTTACAGAGAGTACTCTACTGCATTGACTCCTTACTTAGCTTCCATTTATAGCGAATCTTTGGCCCAACGTAAAGTCCCGAGCGACTGGAAAAAAAGCGCAGGTGACGCCTGTATATAAGAAGGATAGAAGGACGGATCCTCAAAATTACAGACCAATATACTCAACATCGGTTTGTTGCAGGATTCTCGACCATATTCTCAGTTCGAATATGATGAACTTCCTTGAGACAGAGAAGTTGCTGTCCATGCATCAGCACGGCTTTAGAATGCATCGCTCCTGCGAAACGCAACTCACTCTGTTTTCACAACATATCTTGTGAACCATGGATGAAGGGTATCATACGGATGCCATGTTCCTTGACTTCCGGAAAGCGTTTGACTCGGTGCCCCACTGCAGACTCCTAACTAAGGTACGAGCATATGGGATTGGTTACCAAATATCTGAGTGGCTCGAAGACTTCTGAAGTAATAGAACCCAGTCCGTTTTCCTCGATGGTGAGTGTTCATCGGAGGTGAGGGTATCATCTGGAGTGCCCCAGGCAAATGTGGTAGGTCCGCTGTTGTTTTCTATCTATATAAATGATCTTTTGGATAGGGTGGTTAGCAATGTGCGGCTGTTGGCTGATGCTGATGATGCTGCGGTGTACGGGAAGGTGTTATCGTTGAGTGACTGTAGGAGGATACAAGATGACTTGGACAGGATTTGTGATTGGTGTAAAGAATGGCAGCTAACTCTAAATATAGATAAATGTTAATTAATGCAGATGAATAGGAAAAAGAATCCAATAATGTTTGAATACTCCATTAATAGTGTAGCGCTTGACACAGTCACGTCGATTAAATATTTGGGCGTAACATTGCAGAGCGATATGAAGTGGGACAAGCGTGTAATGGAAGTTGTGGGGAAGGCGGATAGTCGTCTTCGGTTCATTGGTAGAATTTTGGGAAGATGTGGTTCATCTGCAAAGGAGACCGCTTATAAAACAATAATACGACATATTCTTGAGTACTGCTCGAGCGTTTTGGATCCCTATCAGGTCGGATTGAGGGAGGACATAGGAGCAATTCAGAGGCGGGCTGCTAGATTTGTTACTGGTAGGTTTGATCATCACGCGAGTGTTACGGAAATGCTTCAGGAACTCGGGTGGAAGTCTCTAGAGGAAAGGAGGCGTTCTTTTCGTAAATCGCTACTGAGGAAATTTAGAGAACCAGCATTTGAGGCTGACTGCAGTACAATTTTACTGCCACCAACTTACATTTCGCGGAAAGACCACAGAGATAAGAAAAGAGAGATTAGGGCTCGTACAGAGGCACATAGGCGGTCACTTTTCCCTCGTTCTGTGTGGGAGTGGAACAGGGAGAGAAGATGCTAGTTGTGGTACGATGTACCCTCCGCCACGCACCGTATGGTGGATTGCGGAGTATGCACGTTGATGTAGATGTTTGACGTAGTACACGTCATCTTATTTACCCTGTTGCATACCAGGACAGAGAAATCTGAGACGTTTCTCTTGCCCTAAGCCAGGCTCGTCCAAACTGTGCCCCTGGGGCCTCGGGCGAGTTCGTATGTTGTCGCAGTGGCCGAGCCGTGTCGTTTAGCTGGCCGTGCGGACCGTCCGCCGTGCCTCACTATGCCCCCGTACGCGCTTCTTACGGACGACAGACCGCCGCACCAGCAGCGGTCAAAAGCATTGATACGAAACAATGCCGTTAGTCAACAGTGGATCGAGATGGATGGTCAACAGCAGCAGACAAAAAGAAAGAGGAGCGGCGCGTCCGCACTATTTAAAACTGAGTGGGAAATTAATTTCCTTTGTACCGCTGTCGAAAATTATGCGAAATGTTTAGTATGTCATCGGAACCTCATGTATTTAAAAAAAGTACTCGATTGAACGGCACTTCAATACCTATCACAAATATCAGTTCGAAAATTTGTCGTAAGAGGAACGCCAGTAAAAGCTTGAAGAACTGAAATAAAATTTCAAGCAGCGTCACTGTGAACTAAGTGTTTCCTATCGTATGACTCTCTTTATTTATAAAGATGACAAATAAAACTATATTTTATAATCTGATGTATCACTTAGCAATGTACCAGTTATCAAATATCAGATTGTCAGCAACAAGGAACATTTCTTTTCGGTTAATTTTTATATTTGGGTTGCATTAAATCGCATCGCACAGACATAAGAAGAAGTTTCAGGTGCGTTATTTTTTGCCACTTTCTGAAAACCCTTCACAAACGCCCTCTTTGGCAGCAAAGTGTCATTAATAGTCATTCTTTATTTTTGTATATTTGTGTTTTTATGGATGGGAAAACATACGTTGTAGTTTGATCTATGTTTTCAATTAATTAAAACTCAAATATTCCAATAGATAAAAATTTATTTTGCGACCACATTTCGCTGTCCTTGCCAGCGTCTACGGCCGCTTTTCAGAGGAAACTGGGGGAAAACGTACCTAAAACCAATCTTTTTTTGTTAGTTTTTATTTGAGTTTCAATGAATGAAACAATTAATTGTTAAAATGATAGAAGTGTTTTAAAAAACAGGATTGCACAAAATTAATTGTATATTCTTTTTTGCCGCGGTAGGAGCAGGAAACATGTGGGCAAAGTTTGCGCGCAAGCTACAAATGCTCGCAGAGGATTGCGAAAACAGGGAAACCCTTTGCGGCTGGGAATCTCATCAAGGATTCCCTGGTCGACACGGCGCCTTTATTTTTCCAGCAGACCTCACGGAAAAATTTGAAAAAATAGCTCTTTCGCCTCAAACTATTACTCTCCGTGTTAAAGATATGGCCTCAGATATGGAGCAGCAATTAATGGAGAGAGCGCCAAACTTCATTTCAGTTTCTATGGCCCTTGACGAGTCCGCGGACGTTGATAACACATCTCAGCTCGTCATATTCATTCGAGGTGTCGACGACAATCAGCGTGTCACAGAAGAATTTCTCGACCTTATACCATTAGAAGACACAACCATGGGTTTGGATATTTTTCTAGCCGTAGAAAACGTGTTAGTGTCAGTGGGTTTAAAATGGGAACGCCTGACCAGTGTAACAACGGATGGAACCCTTGCGCTACGAGGGATACGCACTGGATTTCTGAGTTTCGTCAGGTCAAAAATGGCTGAAGTTGGCAGTTCCTAATTCGCGGCAATCCATTGTCTGATACACCACCAGGCACTCTGTGCGAAGATTGTCAAAACATAAAAAATGTCATGGGCACAGTTCTTCAAACGGTTAATTATCTGCGATCGCATGGACTCACACATCGCCAGTTTAAAGAATTTCTGGCTGATATCGAAGCGGAATACCCGGACATCCCCTACCACGCCGAAGTAAGATGGCTGAGCAGAGGAAAGGGGCTTCATCGGTGTTTCTCCTTGAGGGGCGAAATAAATACCTTTTTGGAAATGAAAGGACGTCCAGAAGAATTACTTTGTGATCCTAAGTGGGTGTCGAATGTGGCTCTCTTGAGTGACCTTACTGGTCATTTAAATACTTTGAACATTTCACTCCAAGGCGAGAATCACTCTGTTGCTGATTTAGTGCAGTCGATTCAAGCATTAAAAAAAAAACTTATTTCGTGGGAAAAACAGTTGCGGGAGAAGAATTGTGGACACTTTCCTGCACTAGACAGCGTTGAAGAAGATGTAGATTTTCCAGATTATGTTGAAATAATTTGCGAATTACAAGAACAGTTTGAAAACAGATTTTTGGAGATAAGTGAGCTTCAGCCGGCCTTAGATATAATTGTTCGCCCGTTTTCCCTTCGGGCAGAGGACGCCTCACAAGTGCTTCAACTAGAGCTGATTGACCCGCAGCGCGATATCCGCCTGAAGGACCGCTTTCTTATGTACAAAACTTTGGATGACTTCTACAGCTGTCTTCCACGAGAGAAATGTCCTCTTTTGCAGAAGCACGTGGCTTAAGTTCTCTCAATGTTTGGCTCCACATATATTTGAAAGCGCTTTTTCTCTCTTCTAAAGCTTGCTAAAACTACGAACCGTTCATTACTTGACGATAAAAATTTGACTAATTCTTTGAGGTTAGCAGTCTCACGGAATATTGTACCAAGCCTAGAGAAAATCGTTTTCTCGAAAAAGAAAAAAGGTAAAATGTTAACTGTCTTCTTTAACAAAAATGAGTGTAAGAAGTAAAGAACTTTATAACCCTAATTCTATTTTTAATAAGTTTTCAAACTTGGTCGGTTAAAATTATTACGCTCAAAACAGCAAACTAAGCACCCGATTTCTAAACTCTGAAAAGGGATACAAATAGCTGCAGCACGAAGTACAACAAAAATATTTGCTTGTAACTACTAACAGTAAAAATGAGACTCTATATCCCTTACATAAAATTATTTGTAAAATAGAATATTTATGACTATAGTTCATTTAAGGAACTGATATATTTTTCAGAAGACGCCTATTGTACATATAACGAGTGTGCTTTTGCAGTACTAATAGAATCAACCTGTGGGTCAGAAAACTACGAAGTTGTTCTTCGATTCTTGTTTTGGATATTGTTTCCTAAAGCTTTGCGCAGTACTTCTGGCACACTAACATTAGTTGTTCACTAGACAGTTCTACCGCTCATCGACCTCTTTTACAGAGGTGCGCTTCCTCTGTTATTATGTTTACGTTGGATATGACCGCGGGACAGTCCAGAGCAGTGCTGTGCGGTCTCACTCGCTCCTCAGCTCTCTCTCTCTCTCTCCCTCGCTCCTATGCCGACACTAACGACACACGGTCGTGGACGGGGCGCTGAACTACACTGCCTTGCGCCAGCGTCCAATTGTTAATTTGTAATTATATCACAAGAAAAACTATTTCTTTTGTCGTATGCTATCGACTTCAAACTTGAAATTAAGAGTCTGCAAAGTATTGGAATCCGTGGGACGGATTACTTGCAAAGTATCAGTGTCGATAACGCAAAACTCTTCGAGATCCTCAATTTCTGGACTGGATTAACTGTCTCTATGTATAATTAAATTTGCATGGAACCCTCAGGGCTCGAGTCCTACTCGCACCTATCCATTTTATAAAATTAGATATGTAGTTTACAGTCTTTTACAATATGTATGCCCTGTGACTGCCAACAGAAATCAGCCACAAGTCTGAATTAGTCCACCATGTCAGCTACAACACCGGGATGTTATGGCAAGGCCTAAATTGAATTTTTACTTTAGAATACAACATTTAAACATTATTTTCCGTTAAAATAATGGAATAAACTCCTTTTCATGAACTTACCATTACTGTATTTGACTGCTCCTGAGCAGTACTCGGTTTTTATTTGCCGCCAAATGTGATTTCGTTGTTTGTTGCCAAATGTGCTTTTGTTTTTGTTTTCGTATTTAAGGTTAGCTGTGGACATTGGTAAAAATTGATCTTTCAAAAAGGGGCAACATCTTATGCTGAAGTAGGATTGCTCTTTCCTCACCGTCTCCTTGATCGTTCTTTTCTATATTTTGAGCAAAATAGCTGTGCGATTGTACTTTCTTCTCGAGTTACTGTTTTACGGGAGCAGACAGAGACTTGTCGAGCGCGGCTGTCGACTGCCCTCAGCCACTGCCATCTGCTGGTCACAAAGTTAGCAGCAGTAGTCATACGTTTTTAATTCTCTTCTCGAAAAAGTTATGTAAATAATGTTTTGTCCGTTTACAAGTATACCTCTGCAGTCCTGGAACACCTGAAATACCCGCGCCACAGTACCGTACAAAGCCCCTAGAACAGCCACGACAAAATGGCGTAGCCTATATATAAAGAGGAGTATAGTGCAGTAATTCTTTTTCGGCAGTAGCGGAAACGTTGCAGCTGTGTCAGGCCAGTTCAGATGAGCTCTTTGACAGTATTTTAGAGGGTTTTACACTTTGTTGACAATAACACCAGAAACAAGTGGACGTACAAGCACAGTGACGCAGTGTTTAATTCAGTGGATTCGTATTCGAGAAGATATGACGTGGTAGTGGCATAGTGGTTGCCGGAAATTAAAACTCTCCAACATTTTTCTTTTTGAACTAGTGACCGAACGTAACGCTCGTCCTCTTGGGGGAGAAACGGCACGTAAAGGATTACTCATACTGCGTTTACATGTGACTTTAAAATCTAGCTCTCGTAAGCCCATTTGCCAAGACCACTTCTGGTTGGTCACGTAAACACTCTAGTTTCGATTTTAGCAACGCTGTTCCGGCTGCCAGATTTACTACTACAACAGCCACTCACGTGTGAACGTCAAACGGTTTTCGAAACGTGCTTGATTTGTCCGGTTATTACTTGCTCAAAAAAATATACGCTAATCTGAACGGAAAGACTTTTTGTCCAAGTATGGAAAAAAGACATACTACATTGTGCAAGAATTTAGCAACCGCCTAGATTTAATACAAAAGAATTAGACATCGTGCTTACTAAATCGTAAACAGGAAAAGGTTTCCAGTGTCCATTCTGGTAAACAACTGACAAGTGGAAACCTATATTAGACAGAGCTAACAATATATTCTTTCAGTGCGGATGCACACCAAGCACGCTCTCTTGCAAGAATCCAAAATGGCTAGTGTGGGGTTCATGGGTAAGTGACGATACGCTAATAGTGTGAAACACGCTGGGAACTTCGGTAGCTTTGGAAGCATGCTCGGATCGCTGATGCGTTTAAGGAAACTCAGGAGATCAGGGTTCGAGTCCTGGTCAGGCATAAATTTTCACCTGTTACTATAGATTTACTTCGATGCTCAAGTGCGGCTGATATCATTAGAAACCTGTCTTCAAAACGTAAACTCGTCAGCAAAAATCAGTTTCTGACCATCTGTGTTCCTCTCATGGCTGTTGTGTTGCAAGTAAACGTAGAATAGGAGAGATACAGAAGTCTGGATCCTGCAGCCAATTTAGAAACGTGAGCACCCATATTATAAGCAAAACGTTTTCCATTATGCTACCGAGCCATTTGAGCACTTTTTCTTTTGCTGGTGATAGTGACAATTGCTATTATATCAAAATTAATGGCAGGTTACAAAATTAAATGCAAACAGACAAAAAAGACGTGCTTGTCAACATGCCAGATCTACTTGTTCAAGCAGTATAACAAGCTTTTTAAAAATGTTAGCCAATCTGAACGGAGTGCCTTTTCTGCAGCAAGGAAAAAGAAGGAATTATTTTACTTTCAATTCCAGGTAGGAGGTAATGTGATCTGAATCATTAGCTTAGACTTCCGCAATAACTTTCGGAGGATTAACCTCGCTTGAGCTGTGATACTCCGACAAAGGACTTAATATAATATGGAATAGTCTCTATTTCTCAGATAATCCGTGTTTCCATTATACCAATGAGTAGGAACAGGGTGGGCGGGAGTGAAAACAGCTAACAGCCAAATGCGGAACTCTATACAGATTATTAAATTACATTTCATTGCCGTCGACGCTCCCACACAAAGCATATGAATAGGTAAAGAAAACTGTACATACCAGAGTGTAGCACTTCAAGCAGTACTCAACTGATAAACAGAGCTTCCTAACGTTTTCTACTACATTTCATAAAGGCTGCGGTTGATATATTCCATTACGTACTAAAGGGGGTAGTCCCATGAAAATGAGACAGGACGGCCAACGCCTTCATGGAAAGATGTTTGCGGTTGCCTACGAAACTATGATTGTACCAAGGCGTATACTTCTTTGTCCGAATCAAATAAACGACTGTCTTTCTTCAGGGCTCCAAAAACATGGAAATCGCATTTTTGGAGACCTGAAGAAAGACATTCATAGTCACCGATCTGCTTCAGACGAAGAGGTGCACATTTTTCTATGAAGTCATTGCCGTCTTGCCTCATAGTGGGGCAAGTGTACTAACAGTTATGGCGATTGCTTTCGAAATAATTTTTTGTCTCTGTGTCTCGTTTTCATTTGAATGCCCCTTAAGTATCTGTTGAGAGGAACCGACGGAACTTGTCAACAAGCATTTAGAGAGCTGCAGGTCTTGCAAGTAACAGCTCCCGAAGAACATCTCCCAATTTCACATAGAGGCTCAGAGAAATCATCGATGATCGACATGCTCTCTTTGGCACTGAATACGAGCCTGCATGACACATCCCGTACAATTTCTATTGGTCTGTCATGGACACGGGACATCAGCTGGTTACGTAATTGTCAATGTCAATGAAAATCTCCAACATCCGTGTAATTCAAGATGCTATTTTATTTTGAAGGCTACCAGTTTTAGCAGTTCACTAGGCCATCTTCAGATCCAATGTGCTTCCCTCCAAACAACCGAAAATGTCATAGATGCTATAAATGCCTGGATACCGTGAATTGAATCCTTTCATTAGTGGTCCGTTCCAAGACTTGATAGCAGTTCTGTTGTTGCTAGTATTCCTTCAAAGATCTTGTGCTTTTGGGGGCAGTTGTCTTGGTCATCCAGTTGCTCAGGATTCTTCTGCAGTTCATTCTCCCATTGAATCCTTGGTCTTCTGAGTATACTGTTACGATCAGGTTTCGCCGTAAGCACAGTTTTGGTCTGGAAAATGTCCCACCAACGTGCCCTGCCGGGCTTCTTCTCCGTGCTTTCATTTTCTGTACGATGTTCGGTTGTTTCATCAGTTTGTACAGTTGGTGGTTCTTTCTAAATGTCCAGGTGTTCTCTTCGGCGATTAGTCCAAAGATCTTTCATGATTTTACGTTCAAAGATGAGCGAGTTCTCTTTGTCTTGTTCTGTGGTGCTGAACGTTTCTGTGCCATATGACCAGACTGGTAGTTTCGCTGCATTAAAAGTTTTAAGTTTGGTCTTAGCTGAAAGATCTGTTGATGGCACTGTCTGCTTCAGATTTAAATGAATTTTAGATCTATTGAGAACACCAAGAATAATTTCTCGTTTAAGATCAACACGATGATTAAGTTCTTGTTTTATGAGTTATGATGCCTACGCAACCAGGTGCCATGGTATTTAAAATTTTCCATTCAGGTTACATTTCATATTCATACCTGTAATGAGACGTTACTAGAGGGTGCTCTAGATACTTTTAACGTTATAGTGCCCTTCATATTAATCCACTGCGCAGCACTACAGGAGGAAATTGAACGAACAATTCAGTATGTGAAGGGAGACGAAAATCTAACAATTGTGACGGATGGAATGTGGTTGTAGAGGAAGGAATATGAAGAAGGGTTACAGTTATGTGTAGAAGGAACGATAGAGAAGAAAAACTGAGTTCTGCAGTAAACTTCAGATGACATCTATGTATGTTCAAAAATCACAAGAGGATGTCATATGCTTAGAAAAGCTCCAGAGACAGGGAAAGATTGCAACTGAAATACAGAGCTTTCTAAATCAGATATTGGATTGTAAGGCGTTCATATAGACCCAGATCAAAATTTAGTAATGATGAAGAAGATCACCAGCAACAGTTATCCACTTGATTATTGAGCCACAGAACTCGAATCAGTAGCAAAACTACAATATCCTGCTCATGAAAGATAACAATAATAGATAATACTACCGAGATATGTGAAAAAACATGGCAGAACTACAGAATGCTGACCCACGTCAGTACAAATTTTAAATATTTCCTTCACTAAATTCAAAATGTAAGATAAAACAACACTACACATTGCAAAACGGTTCTATTTTCAGGTGCGATCCGAGATCTAACGTATGGTGCGTTTCTGTACTAATGTCATGCAAGAATGCGCTTTTCTGGTACAATTATAACGTGTGGCGTCACTAAGGTACACCCAAATGGTCGGGCGGGGTGGCCGAGCGGTTCTAGGCGCTACAGTCTGGAACCGCGCGACCGCTACGGTCGAAGGTTCGAATCTTGCCTCGGGCATGGATGTGTGTGATGTCCTTTAGGTTAGTTAGGTTTAAGTAGTTCTATGTTCTAGGGGACTGATGACCTCAGAAGTTAAGTCCCATACTGCTCAGAGCCATTTGAACCATTTGAACATCCAAATGCTTTAGCAAGATTAGCATATACTGCTACTTCCCAAACGTGAGGAGACATATCCAACAGCTCTTGAAAACATGCCTTATATGGTAAAAGGTCAAACTCACAAAAAATTGCTGTCATCCAGAATACACCCCATCATACCAACAAGACCATTGTCAACTGTCGCCATTGATATCGCAAGGTCCCTTCCGTCACGTAAGTGTGGAGTCCAATGTGTGGTTGCCCTGTGTGACATTTTTTTTAAACGTGTTAAGTTAAATGTTACACAGTCCACTGCAATGGGATCATCATAAAGAAAATAATAGATAGTTATACTCCAACTGTTGAAAATCCTGCAGCTCTGCAAATTTTACGTGTCACTAATGGAAAACATTCTTACAAGTAAATAACACTAAAGAAATATATCACGCTTCCATCCTCAACTAAATCCTAGAGCACATGTTTTTTGAGATCTTGACTGATTCATTAGGTTGTGTGCATACAAAAATCAAGCTAGATGGCTAGAATATTTAGCTCTTTTTGAAAATATGTTGAACAGTTTTCCACTGTACAATGTACAAACTATACCGGCAGAATTAATAGATAACCCGAAGTAGAGCATTGTATGGGTCGATCCTATTTCTTGTATATGCAGTGACACGAGTTTCTGGTTGTAAAAGGTAAAGAGAGTCTAATTTTCACTTACTGAACAAGCATGTCTAAGGAAAATAGTAATGACGGAAGATCACGACTAACACAGAAGAACCAAGTAGGAGAATATATTTTGCTTAAAACTCACCCAAAATCATCACTTCTTCATAAGAAAAACTGCAAATCCCAGCTGTTAGAAATAGGTCTCTATAAGGTTACAGGTATTCTGCATAAGGGGAGCTACCTTCTGTGGCAGCCTTGAAGCTCTGTGTATCTCGACGATGAGCTGAAGAAATACTTTCACAAGTGGAAAACAGGGTTATCCTCACTGAATTAATGTTTAGTCTTAGTGTGAGCATTAGTTCTGAGTTAAACCTGAGCTAGCATGTGCTGATAGTAAAATCAGAACTGATTGTATGAGATAAGACGAAGATCTGTCTTGACTAAGGAAAGACTTAAAATTTCATTTTAGAAATGGTTAAACATACCAGAAGACAGCGTAGTGAAGGATAAATGAGTACTAGTACCACTTACAGATCATATGGGCTGAGTGCACTACTGTATTGCTAGACATTGGTCTTCCTGTATTAAACTTATCAGCAGATGTGTATAGTTACGTAAATAACAGTTGTAAGATGACGTAAAAATAAACGCTGTGGTGTTAAGTATGTTACTTGATGAGACCACAATAAGACCGAGCATAAGGAATACGAGTATAATGACGATTAGTTATTTCACTGTGTAGATCAAGGAACAATATGAGAAGATGTGTTTATTTACGGCTGTTGGGTGTAATACTTAAGAAAATTGGAAATTACCATTTCTCATGATGTTGAAGTTTTGACCGATAAGTAAAAGAACCATGGCACAGATCTATTCGCCCAAGCAATTCTTATGATGTGAACACTTCATTACATGATATGTTCTACTTTATAGTTAAGCTACATGAACAATCACTGAAAATGACTTCCCATTACTTCTGGTGTCAGTAAATAAGTGTCTTGGCTCAACGATATTAATCTACAGACACCAACCTCGTACATACTCATATAATTGTTACCAAAAGTAGCTGTAAAAAAATTATTTGGACATAGTACGCTGCAAAACCTTGTAAATATCTGTCTTACGTAAAGTAAGCAAGTTTTGTATGAGTACGATTTTGAAAACTGACCAGCTTTGAAACTCTAGTGTTTTCGTGTTTAGTTTACATATATCCCAGGTATTAAGTTAATGTGACACTCTAATTGACGATTAGTCTTGTCACTTTACAAATAGACAAGGTCCTTGGTTCTAATATAAGGTATGGATACATCCTGGTCAGAGCTGAACCGTAACCGTCGTCAGAAAATGATTGCTTACTCGCTCTGTTGCAATGTATGACAATAATTTTTATGCCACGAGGTGGGCTTACTGTTTTGTAAATGTCAGCTAAGACTGTTACCATAAAGGCACTTGGATTCCATGGAAAATAGTGGTGTAGACTATAAAATGTTAAACCATTGGACTGTCATGATGTGAGCTCAATTTTTAAGAAACTAGACTCTTAAGACTGTGAATAAATGACATGATATAGTAATGAACACCAGATGGTAATACAGGCACTGTCTGAGATTGTACTGTGTTGCGGTACATTGTACACTGCAGAACGAACTAAAAAACTGCCAGTATACGCTTACTACTAATGTAGTACTTACAAGTACTGAATTTAGAAAAGGGTCATCTGCTGCTGGTGTTGTACAAGCTTTGACGGTGTTGTCGGGTGTGAAGGGCGACGCCTGCCCGCGCGATATGGAAGACACACTGCTAACGACACGAAGCAGTTGGCAACCTGTATCGTACCTAACCGCCGCTGTGCTAACCTCTCGCTCGGATTGTCACTATTAATACTCAGCGAGATGGCACTGTTAGCTCAGAAAACTCATTTTAAAAACTAAAAGGACTTGCCGACAGAGAAACTACGGATATGCATATTACAGGCGTAAAATAATGACTTTACTTCAAGGACTAGGTCATCATGATCTTTAGTAACTGAACGCTGTGCAAACGAAAGCGAAGTTTTAGGAAACGCGAAGTGTAAAAGTTTTCTTCCCGTCAAAGAGAAGAGACAGAATTCATCCAGAATGTGAAGAATTCTTTCTTCTATTGTGTATCACGTAAAGAAAAACCTGTTATTCATAGTATAACGAAACCTTTTTTGAGTGTAACCTGTGTACATTTTTCTCAAAGTAGCAGCAATCCAATTGTACAGTTGGTTCATGCGATCCGACGATGCAGTGTTGTATGAGGCAAACTTGAGAGACAAGAAACTATTACACCTAATGTTCGATGGTGAACTGTCCTGATCAATATTTCATCGTTCACCTGGATCCGATCTCATCTGACAACACCACCTCTACCGAGTCCTCGGCCTGTCGCAATTGATTGTCCTACATCAACCTTCAACCCACAATCATAACGCTCACAACCTGAGCCGTTCCACCTCAGTTTTGTAAATCAAGAACAACATTTGTAGTATGTAGCCTTTGTTGTCACTGATGTGTCATGTACGAGAACTGTTAAAATAAATGAACTCTACTTAAATCTCGATTTGTTTCAAGATTTAAATTCTCTCACCACTGCTTGTTTAAACTGTCCAAAATATACTGAATTCTACTTGTTAAAGTAAGTACTAGACATGCCATGTGTTACTGATGAAATACTGAACTATACATATTAATGACTGCCTTGAAAGCAATAGGGTAATTTACTGCTTTCTGGAAATTGACTTAAATGATTAATTACGTCAGTTTATGCTCCTAACATGCTTTTTTCCCCTTGAATTTCATTATTCTTCTATCAAGTCGGAAATGAAATTCAAATAACTTGAAAGTCCACTAATGCGGTACATTCGAGGCATGTGATTTCTGTGGTGACACTGACTACGGCACTGTTCCTACCGTCATAATGCCAATTGGCTCTAAGCAATATGGGACTTAACACCTGAGGTCATCAGTCCCCTAGAACTTAGAACTACTTAAACCTAACCAACCTAAGGACATCACACACATCCATGCCCGAGGCAGGATTCGAACCTGCGACCGTAGCGGTCGCGCGGTTCCAGACTGAAGCGGCTAGAACCGCTCCGCCACACCGGCCGGCCATAATGTCAATTCACAGTTATGCCTTGTTACGGAATTTACGTTTCGGAAAGTGTTACAAATGGTTTTTAGTATCATACTGCACAAGCAAATTTATGAAAATTCCTGAAAAGTTGATTTTGAGTGTTCCAGAGAATGAGAAGATACGTTGCACTGTACCAGCAAATTGCTATCACTCCGACGTACAAGTTCAATAACTTAATTAAAAATGTGTTGCGCTTTGAAGTTAACATTAACTCACCTCCGAAATATGCTCTTCCACTGTTACAACGAAGGACAGCGTCATTCAACGATATTAAACTGCTAGTGAGAATTGTTTTACCTAGCTACACCTGAATTGTTGTGTAGCTCAGCTGTTAGAGCGGCCGAGTACCGAATTTTATAGATCACTGGATCGAATCTAACCCGAAGTAACATTTTACTTACTTGTGAAATGTCTCGACAGTCCTCTCATATGAAAACCAAATCACAATTACAAAACTTCACCACACCGATCAATAACAGAATATTATTGTGTTTTCCTGATGTTTACATGCGCTGTTCACACACGTTACGTCCAAAAAGATATTTTCTAGTTAATGTGACCACACGCTTTTTACTTCATGAGAAACAATGTTTTATCTTCGTACTATCCAGCTTGGGTCCTACAGTTTAAACTTTTGCAGATTCATCAAGTTACATAAAGATGAAGTAAGTCTGCTTCAGACGTAATATGACTAGCGTTGGAAAAAATATTAGTTAAAAACATGAACCGGACTCGATCCAGTGATTCGTCGATTACGGGGCTCATATTTTTTACTAGGAAATTGGTCTTAGCTGAAGTCACATGACGCCCTTCGAACCTTTCACTCAGTTTTTTTTTTTTTTTTTTTTTGTTACAGAGGGCATGCCAACCCTCTGGCCGAACACGCTGAGCTACCGTGCCGGCGAGAGCTTGAATGCTGAGGACCTCAACGCAACGGTACGTCAATGACGCGTAAAATTTCCCTTCCGATTTTCTATTAATCGTGTCACTATTTGCACATTGTATTGTCCTAACAGAACACTAAAACTGTACAAAGTTTGAAGTAAATCCGTGATCCTAATGTCTTGGCCACCCCTTGTTCAATGTAAATCGGAGAGGCGTAGTGAAGCAGGTACTGGCGATGTGCGAAGTCCATCTGCCACCCTCACTCTCCCAAGTAGAGGATGAAAGGGGGCGCTACCGTGATTGAGACGACTGACTGCCGTGGCCGAAGCCTTTACCCAGCAACCATTAAAAAAAGAGCTGTTGACTCTCATCACAGACAAGGCTGCAGCCTCAAAAGCAGAAGTCTTAAGCAGGGTAAGTGTTTCGTCTGGACTGATATCCGAACCTTTTCAAGTTTGCAGCTAAACGCTTAAGCCGTCGGCACACGGACCGTGCTGTCGAACGTTAACGTTGAGCGTGTCAAGTTCAACGTGCTGCTGAACGCTCAGGAATGATGCGACTCGTGCATACGGTACGTGGGCTCCAACGTGGTATACGCGATCGCAGCGCACTCCAGCGGCAGTTGAGGGATGTTTCTAGTTCGTAAATCACACTGTTTACTCTATTAAAACGCACATTTCCTCCATCGTTCATGAAAAGGAAGGTACCATGTCCAATCAATAAGGACACAGGCTTATAAAAGTTCTATTACAAACAGTGCGGTACAAATTTGGAATACTTCTCCGCATAAGATAAACATTATTTCATAATTCCCACATTTTAGTAAAACCCCAAGGTCAGTCTTACTTGATCACTGTTTCTACCCAGTAGCAGAATCTTTGCAACATGTGAATTACGAAGCGTAAAATAAAAAGGAGCAATATATCTTTATACAAGTAGGGCAAGCTGTCCTGTAGATTAAGCCAATCGAACAAAGTCACCCCTCAAATAAAGGTTAACTTATATTTACATAACATCAAATATTATATTATATATTTATATGAAACTAATAACAAAGTATCAGAACCTAATAAAAACGCGAATGTTAGGAAAAAAATATAGCAGTGTCAAGATGCGAACCACCACCCCACCCAACATCTCAACATAGGACAGGGACGCTACTCGTTACGCTATACGAGCTTCACACACTTACGTCTATCATATTATGTTACAAGGTGCCGAAAACCTTAATCGTAGATATGTTGCTAATTGAAATTTAATTATAACAAATTGTACCAAGAACAATACGTTTTGGGTGGATTTCAGTGTGTCGCTGCCTTCAAATAGCCTACTCTCATAATAGGCAAGTTACAATAATTATTTTGCCACGAATATAATGTTTCTCATTATTTTATTGGAACGAATCACACAGTTATCAACGGGTTTTTCAGTGATTCTCAATTTGCTGGTGCTCAGAAACGGCATATATACATATAGGCTTGAAACGAATGCCAATATGGCGCCTCACAACTCTGTACTGAAGGCAGACGGCGTGCGTGTGACGTAGGTGGCGTTGTGCCATGTCATTGGTCAACGCTGAGACGCACGCTCAGAATATCTGACATGCCAGATATTGCTCTGCACGTTAGGAAAGACTCCCGAGCGTGCTATTCCACGCTATGACGTCAGAAACTCGGCACGCTCAACGCTCAACGTTCGGATGCACGGTCCGTGTGCCAACGGCTTTAGAGATCTTAACTATGCTCTTCGTCGTGTATACCGTCATCTTCTACTGTCATCGTTTTAAGACGATTAATAATGCCTTCGGGGTGATGGAGATCACCTATAACATGTTGTACAAAAGAAATGTAGTCCCACATAATGCTGCGTCACAACGCCATTTTACGAACAAGAAGAATCATGAGCATGATATCAGCTCCACTGACGAGCTGCTGAGACGTGATCATCAAGCCACTAACTTTATCATAGCCACAAAGTCTACGGTACTGTTGAAGGTTGCAGGGAAAGTACACGGCCCACTCACACGAATGTGACCACCAGGAGCTGCCATTTTTTATAACATATTATACTTTATATATCTGATCACCTAGATGTTCATGACAATCCGAGGATAGGTTCTACTCGAAACACGTCAAATAAAGTCATTGGTTTATCTGCCGGTGGCTTCATACTTAGTCACGAATACAGCATTTGTGCAGTACCCTAGTGACTTGCAATATAGTTGCAACTTCCTGTGTGATGATATGTCATAGTTACAAGTTAATGTGACCAGCGCCTAAGTTCGACGTTGACGTCCAATAGCACGGACCAACGATGGAAAAATTTTTTTGTTGAAAATACCTTCTTCTAATGTTTTTTTAGGGTGGTAAATCCAAATATGATACTTAATAAACTGTATCACCCACAATTTCTTCACATTTTATAGTTAAATTTATTAAATTTAGCGATTTTTAAAGAACTTAACAGCACTTATATAGTTAAAATAATTTAAAAAGGAGGTGTAATGAATGTAGATGACGTTGGTAGCACTCCTGAAAAACATTTGCTGGCAAAAAAGGGTCGATTCTATTTTTGTGCTAACAGATGGTGTTTTGTTTACTATGCAAGTAGGCTGTTTAGGTTTTTATGTTGGTAACGTCACCTAGAACTCTGTATGAAAATCACTGGCTGTCCTGTGTGCCGTCTGTGGCTGGTTGGCATTGTTGAAATATTCTTTAGTGTAGTGGGCAGTTGGATGTGAATAGCGCGTACCGTTGCGCAGTTGGAGGTGAGCCGCCAGCAGTGGTGGATGTGGGGAGTGAGATGGCGGAGTTTTGAGAAAGGATGATCTGGACGTGTGTCCAACAGAAAGAGTAAATTTGTAAGACTGGATGTCATGAACTGATATATATATTATGACTTTTGAACACTATTAAAGTAAATACATTGTTTGTTCGCTATCAAAATCTTTCATTTTCTAACCATGCCTATCAGTAGTTAGTGCCTTCAGTAGTTAGAATCTTTTATTTAGCTGGCAGTATTGGCGCTCGCTGTATTGCAGTAGTTCGAGAAACGAATATTTTTGTGAGGTAAGTGATTCATGAAAGGTATAGGTTATTGTTAGTCAGGGCCATTCTTTTGTGGGGATTATTGAAAGTCAGATTGCGTTGAACTAAAAATATTGTGTGTCAGTTTAGTGATGATCAGAATACGTAAAGAGAGAAATGTCTGAGTACGTTTAGTTTTGCTCAGCTGTTTAAAAATCAAATAATGTAAGAGGTTTATCAGCACAGTCATTCATAAATTTTTCTAAGGGGACGTTTTATAACTGTCAACCTAACCTTACTTTCCCGTTTCCTCTGCATTTGCTCAGTACAATGTCTAATCGTGATTGTAAAAACTCTGCCGACAGTTTTTGTTACATTTGTGGTGAACGTGTGATTAAAAAACACCAAAGAAACATTACAGACTTTCTGAAAAAGGTTTGTCTGTCATACTTTGGATATAAAATTGGTGATCAAGATATATCTTGGGCGCCGCGTAAGGTATGTAATGTGTGTGTTGAAGATCTGCGAAAATGGTCCAAAAACGAGAAAAAGCCTTTAGATTTCCTGTTCCTATGATGTGGAGGGAGCCAAAAAATCAATCCGATGATTGCTATTTTTGCTGTGTCGATATTACTGCTCATAACTCGAAAAACAAGAAGCTGGTAACCTTCCGTAAGCCATTCGATCAGTAGGGCATGGTGTATATTAGCCGGTTCCTGAACCACGAGATGATTTAAATTCTATTGCAACAGAAGTATTTTCTGATGTACAATCTGATTTAGATTGACCAGGTGATGATGTATTTCATTGTAATACAGAAAGTCTAGAGCCCAAATAGTTAACTCAGACCGAGCTTAACGATTTGGTTAGGGATCTGAGCTTAACGAAAGAGAAGGCTGAATTGCTTGGCTCTAGATTAAAAGAAAAGTACTTATTGGCAGTTGGAACCAGCATATACACGTGCAGAAAGAGAGACCAGCAATTTTCCAAGTTTTTTCAACAAGAAGGTGATTTAGTGTACTGCTCAGACATTCCTGGTCTGATGAATGAGTTTGGTATTGAATACAAAAAGGAAGACTGAAGGCTGTTTATTGATTCATCCAAAACTAGTTTAAAGGCTGTTTTATTACACAATGGTAACATGTATGCATCTCTACCTATTGGACATTCTGTGGTTATGAAAGAAAGCTATAAAAAACTGCTCATGGTTGGATATGTGGCGATCTAAAAGTAACATGCATGCTCCTTGATCAAAAAGGTGGCTTTACCAAATTTCCATGTTTCTTGTGTGAATAGGCCAGTAGGGCTAGGGATCAGCACTGGTGCGGAAAGAACTGGCCTGTGAGGGAGTCTTTAAAACCTGGTGAGAAGAACATTCTACGCAAAAACCTTGTAGATCCAAAAACGTACTCCTACCACGTCTACATATAAGTTAGGCCTAATGAAACAGTTTGTAAAGGCTTTGCCTAAATATGAACTATGTTTTAAGTATCTCTGCCAAAAGTTTCCACATCTTTCAGAAGCTAAACTAAAACGAGGCGTCTTTGTCGGACCTGACATTAGAAAATTGATGTTTGATGTTAAATTTGAATCCACAATGACCTTAAACGAGGAAGAAGCATGGGTATCATTCAAGCAAGTCGCTACAAAGTTCTTAGGACATGAAAAAGATCCAGAATATCTATTGCACCTACAATGCTAAAGAAGTTTAAAACTTAAGATGTTTAATGAGCCTGAAAGTTCACTTTTTGAATATTCACCTTGATTACTTCCGGGACAATACGGGAAATGTTAGTGAGGAACAAGGAGAGCGTTTCCATCAGGACATTAATGGAGAAACGCTACCAAAGCCGTTGGGACACCAACGTGAAAGGGGGGGCTACTGTTGATCACTTCACCGAAAAGTTCAGCAAGCGACTCGTAGAAAAAGCTACACGAGAAGCTTCAAAGAAAGAAGAGAAAGAAAATACAAACCAGTTCCAGCTGACAAGTGAAACATGTATTAAAGCATATCTTTGTTTTAAGTAGTTTACAGTAAATACAAACCATGCTTATGTTGTAACAAAGCGTTTCATTAATTTCCCCATTTAACGTATAGCATAGGATTTTTTTATACCATACAATAAAAAGCATATTGCTCGAAAACTGGATTCAGCTCATAAAAATCTATAAGGATCAGCTATCAAAGTAAAAAAAGTTCTTCAAAAAAAATTTCTTTGGCCTGTGTAATCAATCACAAACGGCCGGTAGCAGTAGCACGAATGCGCTGTCCAAAATCGGCGCCGAGGCAACAGTGGTGCACCACAGAGCATAGATAACAAGGGTGAACAACGGCTGCAGAGATGTGTACGTGCGAATACACGTGCAACTGTCGACCAACTGACCGCCTAGATGGGTCAAGAGGCTACCAACTGCGTCTCCTCAACGACCGTTCAGCGAACGTTGCTGCATATGGGCCGCTGCAGCAGGCACCTGGTTCAGGGACCCACGCTGACTGCTGTTCATGGCAACGAAGGCTGTTATTTACATGCCAGTACCACAGTTGGACGTGCACTGGGTGACAACAGAGGGCCATTTCGGATGAATCACATTTTGTGCTTCATCGGACCTATGGCCTTTGGCATGTACGGCGCGAAACGTCTGAAAGCAAAGGCCCTTTAACAATCGTCAGAAGGTCCAGGTTTCTCATCTCTCTCGTCATTCTGAAAGACGCAATGGATCAACACGAGTATGCATCTATCCATGGGAACCATCATGACCAATCCTATATGCAGTTCGTTTTTACTCTGCACGATGTGTCTACCAGCAGGACAACGCAACGTGTTACACAGCTCGCAGTATTTATGCGCGTGGTTCGAAGAGCACCAGGATGAGTTTACCAAACTTCGCAGATTAAAGCCAATTGAGACTCTGTCGTGTCTTCTCGTTCGGCTGTTGGCTCCATGAACGTTAACCGGGAAACTGGCGCAGCTGGTCACGGCAAGGCTCCGCATCCCTGTCACGACCTTCCAGACCCTCACTTACTGCATGTCTCGCAGCGGTCCGCCGTACAAAATTTTCAAATGTGTGTGAAATCTTATGGGACTTAACTGCTAAGGTCATCAGTCCCTAAGCTTACACACTACTTAACCTAAATTACCCTAATGACAAACACACACACCCATGCCCGAAGGAGGACTCGAGTCTCCGCCAGGACCAGCCGCAAAATCCATGACTGCAGCGCCTAAGACCGCTCGGCTAATCCCGCACTGCGGTCCGCCCTACAAAATGTGGTTAAATGGTTCAAATGGCTCTGAGCGCTATGGGACTTAACATCTGAGGTCATCAGTCCTCTAGAACTCAGAACCACTCAAACCTAACTAATCTAAGGACATCACACACATCCATGCCCGAGGCAGGACTCGAACCTGCGACCGTAGCCGTCACGCGGTTCCAGACTGAAGCGCCTAGAACCGCACGGCCACACCGGTCGGCCAAAAGGTGGTTATTCATAGTTTTGACAGGTGGTCACGTTAATGTGACTGGGTGAAATTTCCCTTGCCAGAGTGTGCCATTTCGAACGTGCAAGAAAAGGGTTACCCGCATCTGCGCAGTCTGCGGATGGTAATGGACATAGCGAAATATTAAGCAATGACAGAAACAGCATCGAATTATTAAAGAAATGGTGTACTGAGAATCATCTAAAAGTTTTCTGTGAAATAATAGTGTGAGGGTATCCTACCACCTCTCCATCGACGTCCGCTGCTGCTCAACGATTTACTTTAGAGTTTCTCCACCTCTCCTTCGGGCTGCGCTGCTCAACTGTTTATTACGTAAACCGGCCATCGGCTTTTGCTGTTGAACACTATGCTTGAAATTGAAAAGCAATAACTGTGTAGATGTTCGCTAAGTGGGGTCTAACATATCATGATGAGAAGTCTGCAGGTATGAATTTATAATATTAGTCGGTGCTCATTGACAGTGATTGTTATGTGATGTGAACTTGTTTCGTCATGTACTGGCTTTCACTAAAAAAATGTAGTTGTTAGTGATGATAGTGAGATGACCACTTAATTGCTTTCTTAGACTACTGGAGGGCAGTTGTTTATTATGCAGGGTGTGACAATACAGTTCTTTTTATCTTTTCAGAAATGCATTATTTGTCTTCTTCCTCAACATTTTCTGTACATGACAGGTTTTTTGATAGTTTCCCACAACTTCGGTTCGTAAAAAAAGCCAGTAATATTATGCGATTGATTGTCTTGTACAAAATATGTTGCCGGATTTGTTTCTTGGACTTAGTTAGAGCTGATCAGTTTGGAATGTACCCCACATCAAATATTGCCTTGTGCTCACTGGTCCTTATAAAATCTCCCACCTTGGTGTCCACTATCGCAGCCGATCGGGGCCCTTTTGTTGCTCTCCGTATACTTGTGCCATTCTTTCATGAACTTCCAGTCCCCTTATTCCTTACGCTGTCGGAAAACGCTCAAAACCCCTAAGCGAGCAGGGAGTCGCGTGGGTGTGCATCAATCTCTGTATAACGGCATGTCTGGAGCCTCGGCACTCTTATACAAGAGTTGGAACTCAAATAGTGGCAGCTATTTATTCACAACCGATACAATAGAGTTACATGTTTGCACCTGTTACTGACCTTAAATGCAGTCAGTAGCGTTGTGTAGAGCCCGTTGCCACCGATGCGTAAGGTGTAGTATACCGTTAGCAGAGCGTGTTATGCTGATGGTGTGAATGGAGCGGTCTACTGCCTGTAGAATCTCTGGAACAGTTCTGAAGCGAATGCAACGAAGTGGTTCCTTCAACTCCGGAATTAAATCAAAGTCACAAGCCCGGGCATTGTCGCAAAGCTGGTCGCAGGTGATGCTCCAAAAACGAACAGTGATACTGTGCACTCACGGTCTACCGTGGAGGAACGTAATGCATTTGGACAATACCATCACAGTCGTCCATGAAAAGCACCATAACTTTAGACCGCTCCATTCGCACTATCAACAGTACAGGCTCTACTAACAGTATACTACGCCTTCCACATCGCTGGCAACGAGTTCTACACAACGCTGGTGACTACTTTGAAGGACAGTAATTGGTGCAAACATGTAACACATTTGTATCGGTTGTGAATAAATAGTTTCCACAACTTAAGTTCCAACCCTGGTAATAGCAGTACGATCCCTTCAAAGGTTTTCATTCTACAGCATCCTGCTGATATCCTTTTTAATGCACCTTATACTAAGCAACAATAATAGATACTAGCACTAAACGTTTATCAACAAAAATCAACGAGGCTTAACGAGTGATCACCAAGGCACCGGCAGCCATTAAGTCCAGTTCTGTATGTTTAGGATGGTTGTGATGTTAGTCTTGATCTAATCTACGGATAGTTTCAGTACAAGTTTTCGTAGAGGACCACTCACATTATCTTGCGGAAACATTTACAACAGTAATGCCCTTGACTGCACAGCACATCTGCACATTTTATATTCAACTATGCTGCTTCTGAGGTTAGTTTAATAGATTTTCGGATGAATAAGACGTACGCTTGTATCTCAATGTAAGTTAATTTCAACACTTCTGTAGGAATGGCTGTCGGTACGACACACACCAAAGGTGTTCACGCAAGTTTTAATTTTTTCAATTCTTCTTCTTCTGAAGTGGTCAATCCAAGGATTGGTTTGCAACAGCTACAATGGCAGCTTGTCTCCATTCTGTGCGTCTTTCAACTTTTCTCTTCATTTCTTTATAGGTGTTTCATCCCACATCTTTCACGATTTGACCCATGTATCTCAGCCGTGGTCTTCCTCTTGGTCTTTTTCCCTCGATATATCCCTCTATGATTGTGTTCAGGAGTCCTTTATGTCTTAATAGATGGCCTGTAAATTGCACTCTTCTTTTAACAATGAAACTCCAGAAGCTTCTCTTCTAACCTGCTCTTTCTAGAACCACTTCGTTTGTGACCTTGTCGATATATTTTATTTTGAGCATGCGACTATAGCACAACATTTCAAAAGAATTTAGCTTCTGGTCTTCCTCTGTCCCGAGAGTCCATGTTTCACACCCACAGCATACCACACTCCACACATATGACTTCAAGAATCTTTTCCTGATTTCAAGGCTGATGCTCTTAGATGTTAAGATGTTTTTCTTCTTGTTAAAAGCAGCCTTTGCTTGAGCAATTCTACTTATCACTTCTACCTTGCTCCTTCCATCCCTGGTAATATTACTGCCCAGATAAGCAAATTTATCAACTTGTTCAAGCAGTTCACTGCCTACATGAACTTGGACTTCCATTTGATCTTTTTTGTCGCAAGCCATTACTTTTGTTTTTGCTTTATTAGTTCTCATATTATATTATTCTTTTGCAATTACTGAGGATATTTCCACTTGGTGTCCACCATTAGATCTTGCCAGTTGCAAACTACAATAGCTGCATGTAACAGCAATGTAAATAAGTTCGCAACATGCTAAGACATGTTCAAAATCATTATGTGGTATCAGCGCCTTGTCAGTCTCATAATGCAACAATTTTACGTTTTACACGAAGCAGATTGGTACTTCGGTTAATCGAGTTTAATTTTCATGTGTTTTTTTTTAATTATTCAATCCTAAAATAACACTGAACAACGAATTTAAAGTGAAAAATGTGTAAATTGCATGATTTTGATTTAGTTATGTTTATTTCAGTATAAAATTATACAAAATCATCATCTTCATAAATATTTAGTTCTATTTCCTTTAAAAAGTAATCTACATTTTTGTATAAATAACTCACTAACTAAATATGCAATCATGTTCCAAGATTCAGCATAACAAATTTTACGTGAATAATTACTTGAATTATGTTATGTGTTATGCATTGATGAATTTGACTGCCATTCTGGAAGTACGAAAGTAAAATATTAAGAAAAAATGAAGATAATATTACATGAATGCAAATACTTTGTAAGTCTACTTTGTACCAGAACTATGTAAAGCACAAAAGAAAATACATAAATTAACAGGTCATAAATGTATACAAAGCATTACAAATGTTAAATGTCCATATGCAAAGAACATACAATTACATATTTTGTTCAGAGATAAATTCAGAAGATGACCGTTTTCGCTTGGCTTGACGTTCATACACATACTCAAGAACACCCCTTATGACAGTCCAGCAGTAGTCTGCTAAAATAGTAGAGCTCCACTTTTCGGCCTACCTCTTTTCAAATGTGGCAATATCTTGAAATCGCTCCCCATGTTCATCACTTACTGCACCACAAACTTTGGGGAAGAAGTCAAATTGACTATGTAAGAAATGAAATTTCAATGACATGTTGTAACCAAGTTTTTCATAAGATGACAACATGTTATCTACAATCTCCTTGTAATTTATTGCTCGTTTGTTCCCTAAGAGCTGTAAACAGACTGTCTTAAAACATTTCCATGCATGCTTCTCATCACCTCCTATGATTCCATCAAAAAGCACTCGAATCTGTGGGCCTACAATGATGTTCCCCTTTACTTTGGCATCACTTAAGTTAGCAAATTTTTGCCTTAAATACTTAAACGCATCATCATCTTCGTTCATATCCTTGACAAAGTTATTCATGAGACCCAACTTGATATGCAAGGGCGGTAACAGAATCTTTTTAGGGTCTACTGGAGGTTCCCTCTTGGTGTTCTTTACACCTGGTTGAAGAGATTTTCTGGTAGGCCATTCATGTTTACTGTAATGGGATGCACGAGCTCGACTATCCCATTCAAAGGGAAAGCAGCAATATTTAGTATACCCTAACTGCATACTTAATAGCAGTGCAACCACTTTCGAGTCACCACAAATCTGCCATTGAGAGTCATTACACTTGACGGCTTCTAGTAAAATTTTCATGTTTTGGTATGACTCTTTCATATGCACATTATGCCCTACTGGAATAGAAGGAATCTCATTACCAATACGTAAAAGCACTGCTGTTAAGCTCAATTCTGACGAATCAATAAAGTCCCAACCCATCAGGGGTTTAATTAATTCTGAGAGCCTTCATTAGACCATTTATGTACACACATACCACAAGACTATCTATGTCAAAAAAAGGAGTGAATTGTTGTCCGTTTCTGTGGTAGAATGAAACATTTACTTTGCTTTCGAGAACATTGCGCTGCTGCTATCTTGATGCTAAAATCTCAGCCATAGCTTTAGAAAGCTCCAAATCTCTAATGAAATCACTTAAGTCATTTTGAGACAATTTTTGTGGATCATCAGTTGATGATACATTTGCAAGAAACTCTGGATCTTGTGATGTACATGGTTCAGGACATTCAGAATTGCCATCAGAAGTAGTCTTGTACTCTGTCGGTGGTTCAGGTACTGGCAATCTTCCCCATGTAGTGCTGGACGTATGGCAGATGGAATGATCACTGTCCGCTTCTTCTTCTTGGATATTTCCAACCACACAAAAGTAGCAGTCACTGACATGGTTAATTGGCTCACGCCAGATCATGGGCACCGCAAAGGGCATTGAACGTCCTTCTCCATGCATCCAGTTTCTGGGGTTGCTGACACAAGTGTTGCAGCTCACATGTGGAGCTCAGGGTTTATCCTTATCACCTATTTCGAACCCAAATTAACAACTGCAAGCTTTTTTAATCAATGGAGTTATTTGCTGTTTTTTGAAGCAAATGTCACTCTCCACACACACATAGGAAATTTGTGTCAGCGCTGTTAACACAAATTCGTGGCATTTTTGTTCATTTCAGTAGCAGTTAACTTGAACAACTGGTAGTTAATCTGGAAACAAATGTACAAAATTTATTACATGCATTAATAAAGTCACTGAAGTTGAAGAGGAGGGAGACAGAAAAGATCACTGAAATTGGTATCAAAATGTTTCTATCCGAAATATTGCACACACGTAAGACCAGGGGCAATAATATAATCCATTATTACTAGTTATTATGACTCTGGCAAACCGTTACAATATTTGATTTTAAAATTAACATAAAAATCTGTATACAATTATCTCACAATAATAAAACAGTGTAAAATGAAAACTAGAGCTAATTTTGAATTGTCTTTGTGATATTCAGAATCAGCACATTAGAATTAATAGAAATTGGTTATTTTCATTCGATTTACATTTTCATTGTTGCACAGTGTAATTTATTCATATTATATAATAACATTTTCTTGATGTAGTAACAGTGTTGGTAACTTTAGTACAGATGTGCACCAGAAAACACAGCTAAAAATGTTCCGAAACTGGTAATGCGAATCTGCATATATTTCAATAAATACATCTATAGTGGACAAACGAGTTTTCATTCAGATATATGCTAATCAGTTTTATTTATTTTATCATTTGTATTTAACTGCTTGAATGTTCCATAAACTGTATATAAATGTTCTTGTGTGGTTTCCCTTGGTTTAAAATTGTCTGCAATGATCTGAAGAGAATACCAAGGAGATAGGAAATGCATAGTAGTATTTGTTCGTCTCTGCTAATTCACTCTTTAGTTCAACACAATTTTCCTAATGATGGATGTCTTGAGGAAGACCTAGGTTCTGGAAGTCGGCGTTTCTGGTGTTCAGGATATGTCCAGACTTGAAAATCACCTCCTCACCATTTTGAAAATTCCTGCTGTGCTTTGGTTTCCCCATCTGACGAAAGACGAAGTCATTCAGTGCCGTATCAGGAAAATGGCTCCGAGCACTATGGGACTCAACTGCTGAGGTCATTAGTCCCCTAGAACTTAGAACTAGTTAGACCTAACTAACCTAAGGACATCACAAACATCCATGCCCGAGGCAGGATTCGAACCTGCGACCGTAGCGGTCTTGCGGTTCCAGACTGCAGCGCCTTTAACCGCACGGCCACTTCGGCCGGCGGCCGTATCAGGAGAATACATGGGAGATGAGGTAATATTTTATAGCCCCAAGATGCAGCATGTATGCCAGTGTCCTATAAAGAACATGAGGTAGGGGACTGTGGTTGAAAAAAATCACACTGTCGGCCAGTTTCGCAACACCTGGTCAGTTTCCCTTAACCTCGTTAGGAAATTTCGACAGAATGCTGCTGTGCCAGTATGCTCTTTACAAGCATAGTCCCAGAAAACATTTGGCATAACCCAACCAAATGACACTTGGGTCCTCGTCTTGTATTTCGGTGATGGTGAACCCACATGTTTTCACCGCTTGCTTTGCTCAACCGTCTCGGTATAATATTGCTCATCCGTCTCTGGATCATATTAATACAGCCACCATTCCTCCACTGCCATCAGGATTTGCCTGACACAGCTGTAACATGACTGCTGCTGACTCCATTCGGCGGGTTGCTGACTCTTTCAGTGGGCTTTTAGAATGTCGTCAGAGGTCACCGAACATTGCTGACGGCGATATTTGCCATGTTAAAAATATAACCTGCAATACGTTGCAAACTAATGCACAGTTGATAGTTCACCGTATCCCCCATCTCCTGGATTGTGATACAACTGTCTTCGGGTGCAGTGCCTCCACTTCTCTTGCGATTCTTCACAAAGTGATGTCCACCACTTGGTTCTTTACCATTCACACTCGTCTGACCACAATGGGAGCATCTGCGCCACCTAACTATGTACCTTTCAAATTCAGAAAATTAATCTTATTTTATCCATATTTTGAAGCTGTAAACGAGGCTGAATTCAATACAGAGGAAGTTTGAATAAAACGCCTTCAGTCACAATTTTTTCTTGTGTTTTATTACATTACGCGATGCATTTCGTACCTTGAAGGTCCATATTGAGGTCCAAATCGTCTAATGTTGTTGTTGTGGTCTTCAGACCAAACATTGGTTTGATACACCTCCCATTCTACTCTATCCTGTGCAAGTCTCTTCATATCCGAATAACTACTGCTCTCTGCATTCTTCTAAATCTCCTTACTGTATTCATGTATTTGTCTCCCTCTACACTTTGTACCTCGCATACTTCCCCTCAGTACTAAATTGGTGATCTTTCGACGTCACGGAATGTGTCCTATTAACCCATCCCTTCTTCTAGCCAGGTTGTGCCACAAATTTCATTTCTCACCAATTCGGTTCCGTATATCGTCATTAGTTACGTGATGTACCCTTCTAATCTTCAGCATTCTTCTGTAGCACCACATTTCAAAAGCTCCTACTCTTCTTGTGTAAACTGTTTGTCGTCCATGTTTCACTTCCATACACAGCTATACTCCATACAAATAATCAGAGAAGGCTTTCTGAGACTGATTGAAGTTGACTAGATTCCAATTGTCGTTCCGCTTTTGTTGATATTCACCTTTCAAGACCTTGTACATTCCTTTCAACCGCTCTTTTCTGTCTCTGAGAGAATTACAATGCAATCAGCAAAACTCAAAGTTTTTATTTCTCCTTCCGAAACTTTAATGCCATTTCCAAATTTTTCCTTGGTTTCCTTTACTGCTTACTCAATGTATAGGTTGAATAAAATTGGGGATAGGGTGCAACTCTGTCTCACTTTCTTCTCAACCATTGCTTCCCTTTCATGGCCCTCAATTTTTATAATTGCCATCTGGTTTCTGTACATGTTGTAAATAGCCTTTAGCTTCCTGTATTTCACCCCTGCTGCCCTCAGAATTTCAAAGGTAGTATTCCAGTCAACACTATTAAAAGCTTTCTCTAAGTCTACAAATGCTGTAAACGTAGGTTTGCTTTTCTTTAACCTATCTTCTAAGAGATGTCGTAGGGTTAGTATTGCCTCATGTGTTTCAACATTTCTCAGGAATCCAAACTGAACATCCCCGAGATCGGCTTCAGTTTTCCCATTCTTTTGCAACCATGACTTATTAAACTGATAGTTCCGTAATATTCACACTTGTCAGAATGTCTAGTACGTAATTTAAATTTACTCTTGAGTGACATGAAATGCATTCTCGTGTTGTGAGAAAGTTAGATGTTACGTTTCGTATTTCGAGAGTCTAGTGCGGAAACATCTGTGAAACAATGGAGAAAACATGAAAAACAGAATAAACCAGAAAGGATTTATTCACCTTTTGAGTTCAGCATACGCTGGTTTAATCGTACTGTGGTCACACGTCACGTCTCTCAAGGCGTATTTTTATTTACAACTGCTCAAAACCATTTCACAGATGTAGTTTAAACTGATGTGATCAAAGACGAAGTTTGTCACATAGTATCAGAGATCTGAATTTTATGAAGGTGATTTATGCAAGGAGTAAGTTTAAAATAAGTCTTTAAAATTACTAAAATACCTATGGCTAGCGAAATCTGTTGTTCATCTAACTAAAATTATTGTTGCTATCGGAATTTCTTTGCTCATATACACTCATGCTCATAAATTAAGGATAATGCTGATACATGGTGAAACAGCGCTCTGGTTGGCGGTTTGTGGGTTTAAATCACCTTGGGGTATGACCATGGGCTGCATTTGACCTGCAGTAATCGCACGGTAGCGCTGGCAGCAGTCCACATACGCAGAGGTGTGTTGGTGCATGTCAGAGTACGGTGCAGCGAGTAAGGGTGCAGACGTTTTCAGACGTGCTAATGGTGACTGAGTGTTGAAAATGGATCAAAGAACACATATTGATGACGTTATGAGGTGTATAATACTAGGGCGACTGGAGGCTGGTCAAACACAGCAGGTCTAGCACGGGCCCTCCGTGTGCCACAAAGTGTGATCTCAAGACTATGCCAACGAATCCAGCAGACAGGAAACGTGTCCAGGCGCTGTAGTACTGGGCGTCAACAGTGTACAACACCAAAAGAAGACCGATATCTCACCATCAGTGCCCGCAGACGGCCACGGAGTACTGCAGATAGCCTTGCTCGGGACCTTACCGCAGCCACTAGAACAGTTGTCTCCAGACACACAGTCTACAGACGACTGAACGCACATGGTTTATTCACCCGGAGACCTGCAAGCTGCATTTCACTGACCCCTGGTCACAGAAGAGCCCGCAAAGCCTGGTGTCAAGAACACAGTCATTGGAACAGTGGCCCCATGTTATGTTCACGGACGAGTCCAGATATAGTCTGAACAGTGATTCTCGCCGGGTTTTCATCTGGCGTGAACCAGGAACCAGATACAAACCCCTCAATGTCCTTGAAAGGGACCTGTATGGATGTCGTGATTTGATGGTGTGGAGTGAGATTATGATTGGTGCACGTACACCCCTGCATGTCTTTGACAGAGGAACTGTAATAGGTCAGGTGTATCGGGACGTCATTTTGCACCAGTATGTCCGCTTTTCAGTGGTGAAGTTGGTACCTCCTTCCTCCTGATGGATGACAACGCACGGCCCCACCGAGCTGCCATCGTGGAGGAGTACATTGAAACAGAAGATATCAGAGGAATGAAGTGGCCTGCCTGTTCTCCAGACCTAAACCCCATCCAGCACGTCTGGGATGCTCTCGGTCGACGTATCGCTGCACGTCTTCAAACTCCTACGACACTTCAGGAGCTCCGACAGGCACTGGTGCAAGAGGCTATACACCAGCAGTTGCTCGACCACCTGATCTAGAGTATGCCAACCCATTGTGCGGCCTGTGTACGTGTGCATGGTGATCATATCCCATATTGATGTCGGGGAACATGCGCAATAAACAGTGGCGTTTTGTAGCACATATGTTTCGGGACGGTTTTCTCAACTTATCACCAATACCATGGACTTACAGATCTGTGTCGTGTGTGTTCCCTATGTGCCTATGCTATTAGCACCAGTTTTGTGCAGTGCCACGTTGTGTGGCACCACATTCTGCAATTATCCTTAATTTATGATAATGGGTGTATTTATGTTAGATGAACAAATGAACAAACAGATTTCGCTAGCCAATATATATTTTAGTAATTTTAAAGACAGATTTTAAATTTATTCCTTATATATATCAACTTCTTAGAAATCAGATCTCTAGCATGATGTGATATACTTCATCTTCGATTACATCAGTTTAAACTACAACTGTGAAGCGTTTTTAAACAATTGTAAACAAATGTGCGCCTTGAGTGACGTGATGTGCAACGACAATATGAATAAAGCAACGTATGGTGAACTCAGAAGGTTAAAAATATCCTTCCATGTTTATTCCGTAAACTTTTCTATGTTTTCCCTATTGTTTCTCACATATTTCCGCACTCGATTCACGAAATACGAGAACTAATATCTAACTTCCTCATAACAGAAGAATGCATTTCACCTCACTCAAGACCGAGTGTAAATTATGTGATAGACAATTTCACCTGAAGATGGACCTACAGAGTCCGAAATGTATCTTGTAATTTAATACAACACGAGACAAATTGTGACTTAAGACGTTTTTAATCTAACTTTCTGTGTAGAAAATTAATTATTGCACGTTATTTCACTTTATAGTAAGCTACGCCGTTTTGTTTCGTCCCTATTAAAGGCGTGTTACGCTACTGTAGCGCGGGGATTTCATGTGTACCATGAATGGAGACATGTACCTGGAAAGAAATAAAATAATTACGTAATATTTTTCGAGGTGATAATTAAATTTTTATAACAAAACCTTGTAAAACTTAATCGTTTCATATTGTACGACAACATCAGATAACGTTGCAGGAAGTGAAAAAAGGATTGCTATTTTCCTATAAACGAGTGCTATTTCTCCACGTTGCAAAGTTGGTATCCTTCCCTCACAACTTGCGCCTGTGGTTTGAAAGACATCGCAGAAGAAAGATAAAAATGTAATCGGAAATGAACGAAGCTTACTACAAGAGATAGAACTTGTAAATATATTGTCAGACAAGCGTCGTTACTCTGCTAAATTATACGGTACTACATTTAGGTAGCTAACGCTCCGTTATTTGCCGGCTGAAAAATGTTAAAAATCTGATGGGCCATCGATTGCTAGTATATTTGACTAACTGCAAACAGTGCCCATCAAAACAGGGGCTCGAGCGGTCTAAAGCGCTGCAGTCATGGCCTGTGCGGCTGGTCCCGGCGGAGGCTCGAGTCCTCCCTCGGTCATGGGGGTGTGTGTTTGTCCTTACGATAATTTATGTTAAGTAGTGTGTAAGCTTAGGGACTCATGACCATCGCAGTTAAGTCCCATAACATTTCACACACATTTGAACATTTGAACAAAACAGGGGCTGCAGTTTTCGAACTTCCTTAGGCGGCAATGTTTTCATTGGTCAGATAATGTGGCTTATGTGTGCTAATTTGAAATACAGTAAACCAACATTACCAGTATATCTTGAACACTTCCTGTCAATCTTGGCCGTTCTATTCACTGCTGTGTAATTCGTATTCTCTTCACTCTGTTACGTGTTCGGGGCACTAATATTTTCTAGTAAACACAGTTCTTGGAGGGGTTACGATCCACTTGTCGTCTAGTGTTATCAGGGGTAAAGGTGAAGGTAGATAACATGTTTGCTGTAATTGTAATGTGGTTATGTGTACTAAACGTGTAATATTCATTCTTCAAGAGTCGTCGTCCATAAGATCTTCAATTGTGCAAGCTGAATTTTATTTCATCTCTAGCATAAATAAATTCCAAAGATGAAAATAATATCCTTTAAGTCTAGATATTTTGTATAAATCACTTAAAACAAAACGTAGCTTAATTGTCTAAAAAGAAATAAAGATAAAAATAAAAAGACATTGTCTTAACCATTCGTGGTCCATACCGTGAGAATATCTCACTGAAAAAAATTGTAATGTATCTTACAAATTGAGCAGAAGATCATTCGTTACGAGTTCGTGTACAAAAGTTCTATAATAGATATAAGTAGCACATCTGCTTCTCTCACAACAAAAAAACAGTCCCCTCATATCTTACAAAAAGTTGTCTGCAACTTCAGATATCGAATTCGCATTTGTGAGAAACGTAGTCGCGTTTTGCGTGAAGCGGTTAGTCAACGACAGAAAATCAACCTTCAGCTCATATACAGCCTTTCGATTCTTTCAGAGCAGAAGCACCACTGGGCGGAGTACCACAGCTTTTCTAACTCTGTGTGTGGCGATGTGGGGGGAATACATCTCGAAGGGATCGGTATAGCACCTGTTAGTTACACGAGGATCATTTGTCTCTGATGATAAGAATATTCTGCGAGAGATTACTGACCAAACGATCACATCGCGTGTGCAGCTCGTTTTATTCGATATGCATCTGTTCCCATTAAAACAGAGAACGCTACGCTGCGAATATCTCTAATGTGCTTTGAGATATATCATCACGATCTCACCTTTGCGATTAGGAGCGATACCAGTGAAAGAGCACGCCATTCTTTCGAGGGACTCGAAATAAATGCTTGAGTGCTCGCTTCAGAGGTCTTTAGTGCATGTACCAAAATACTACAAACTATTTCAAATTGTTAAGGCAAACGTTTCTTTAGAATGCGTATAATAAGTAAGAAAAAGACGACGATCTTGAGCAAGTAGGCATTTAATTCGCCCAATAAAAGAGGACCGGTACGGGAAAATATATATGAGACAAAATGAAAGACTGCCTACACTAAAATAACCTCAACCCTAAACGCCTACGATCTATACCATCCAACAAAAAGTACCCTAAGACCGCTCTCCAAAGTGGAACGGACCACTAGATGTCACGAAAGACGGGCCCGTCGAAGCAGTAACAAGAGACTGGGTCCGTCAGGAGAGTCTGACTTCTAGCTTCGACTAGTATTGGACCTTTTGGCCCATTCTGTCTTCTTAAAAACTGGTCAAGCCATGTTCGAAGAGATTTCAGGATTGCAGCCGGTCGTCGTAAACTTCACGGTATTTCAGCTGGATACCTGCCAGTCATATTCATGTACGCCGTCGAAGACTGACTGAGACATTCCTCACTACGTCTTATACAGGGTGAGTCACTAACTATTGCCACCAAGAATTACTCCGGAAGCATGATAGGAGCTGAAAATTTTGTGGGATAAAAGTTGCTTGGGACAACGGGGGCCGTAATATGACGTTGGTTTTTTGTTGCTAGGTGGGGGCACGTCAGAGATATGAAGGTCAACTTTGTTTTTTTAAATGGTATGCTATAGTTTGGTTCTTATTTTCTCATTGTGGCTATCGAGACGAATCCAATGATGCGTAACAGTAAGGTCTTTCAAGGTCAACGGAGGTCACAAAGGTGGCATGAACGTCCACTTACAGAAGGTTTCGAAGTGATGACCATTGGTATATATGCAGTGCTGCAATCTTGTTATCATGGATATTCCTTATCAGATCGGCACGTATCGACGCACATGCTCTGACAATTCTCTCTCGCATATCTTCAGATTTATTTGGAACGTCTTTATAAACAATGTTTTTTACGAATCCCCACAACAAAAAATCCAGAGGCGTGAAGTCTGGCGAACGAGCCGGCCACGACACATCTCCTCCGCGTCCAATCCGACGATTTGGCAATTGTCTCTGCAACTCATTTCTAGCCATCAGCGAAAATGTGCCGGACACCCATCGTCTTTCCAGAATGAGATTTCGCTCTGCAGCGGAGTGTACGCTGATATGAAATTTTCCTGACAGATTAAAACTGTGTGCCGGACCAAGACTCGAATCCGGGACCCATCGTGTTGATACTACATTCTCTTCTTTGTTCCTAAAGATATGTCTTACAATAACAGACCTAACGTTTCTTGCAGGAATGTGGTTTACTTCCTACCATTAAGATTTTTTTCCATGAAACAGAATCCCACACCATACATTCACCGACCACGGCTTTTGGTGTGCAACTAGCCGCAGCCAACATGGGTTTTCAGTAGCTCAATAATACATGTTTTGCAAATTAACATTTCCATGGTTCGTGCATGTATCTTCGTCGGTACTAAAATCAAATTAATAAATGTGTCATCCCTCTGAATCTGCAGTTGAGCCCATCGGCAGAATTCAATGCGGCGCATACAATCCTTACCAGTTAATTCTTGGTGGAGACTGAAATGGTAAGGATGATATTTAAGGCGATGCAGAACACGGACAACACTACTCTGGCTCATGCCAAATTCCCTTGCAATTTGACGCCAACTAACACAAGGATCTCGAACCACAGTGGCAAGAGTACCAGTTTCCGTTTCCTCGTTACTAATTTTTCTTTGCCGGATATGTTTCCGATGCGTTAAAGATCCAGTTCTCAATTTGTCATACACGTATTTAAATGTAGGACGTGTAGTGTGAGTACGTAGAAGATATCTTTCAGCGTATAGATCTCTACCTCTCACTGAATTTCGTTGACATTCTCATTAAATGATAAGCATAACGACATGTTCTTCGAAGGAATACATCATTCACATTCCCGTGATTCGACAATACTAGCGAAAACCGGAATGGTGTTTACATGTCAATGGCACGTTAGATGGATACGCCGTATTCGGCAAATATTTACTATTTGCAGGATATACAAGAGAGAACTATCAGAGCATGTGTTTCGATAAGTGCCAAAGTGAAAAGGAATACCACTCGATCCATGATAAGATGATTGCAGGACTGCATTGATACCAATGGTCATCACTTCGAACACCTTCTGTAAATAAACGTTCATGCCACCTTGTTGACCTTCGTTGACGTTCAAAGACCTTATTGTTACATATCACTGGATTCCTCTCGATAGCCGCTATGAGAAAATAAATACCAAACTATAGCATCCCATTTAAAAAAATAAAGTTGACCTTCATATCTCTGACACGACCCCACCTAGCAATAAAAACCAACGTTATATTGTAGCCCCCGTTGTCCCATGCAACATTTGTCCTACAAACGTTTCAGCTACTACCATACTTTCGGAGTTATTCTAGGTGGCAATAGTTAGTGACTCACCCTGTATAGCGCCCTTATAGCATTGCTGCGGAAGCCTCAGAGTCACCGTGACAGCTGAACCACTCCGTCTGATAGCAGCGCCCTCGCTGGTGGAACTGAAAGGACCAGCTATCTTCGGAGTATTCTGGCGTCTTCGTCTGGAGAAAATCTCGGAGATGATGGGATACCACGCATTACCCAGCTGGTAACTGGATACGCAATGCATATTTCAACAGATTCTTTTATAATTGAATCCCACAAAAATATCGCTGTGGCAAAAGTTAATGTTTTGTTATACTCCATTGAATGTCAGTTGGAGATACAATGTTCCGCAATACCAGACGTGCTGGGTTGCAGAAGACGTGTGCAAAGTTTACGTTCCGTGCAACGTCCTTCCACCGTGCACGTTGTTTGTCCTATTTAGGCCATATTACACTGGCAAGGTACATTGTAAATTACCGCCTTCCGCAATAACAGTTTACCCTTCACTGATCCCAGCAGGTCCGAAATCTTAGATGGTGGGTAGAAAATCACTTTCACCGGAAAACTGCTAAGAATTCTTGCTATTTTGAAGCAAATATTTCCAACGAATAAAAGAAAAGCCAGGGACTTCGCTGGCACGTTCTTCTCTTTATTCACTTCCCGGTTCTTGGTTTTTAGCTGAGAATTCCCTCTTAATATGCCGGGTCGAGTATCCATTGTCTCTGAACACTGCCCTTAAGTGGAAAAGCCATCATTTCCTTGGTCTTCCTATAGATCTTTTGCCTCTTGGATTATATTGTTTTATGCCTTTAATGATTCTTGCATCTAGCATACGGTCTATATGTTCTTTCCATCCTAAATGACATTGTTTCATTATGTCAATTATGTTTTTAACATTCAGTTCACCTCAGATGTCACCACTTCTCTTTTTATTCATCAAAGTATATGCAGCCATGTCTCTAAGGAAATTCATTTCATCTTCTTCTATTCCCTTTTTATCTCTCTTCTGAAGAGTCCAATTTTCACAACCACAGAGCAGTGCTGGTATAACCATAATCTTAAAGAACTTTAGTATAGTGTCTCTGTGACCATTATTTCCAAACGTTCTTCTTAAAGTTCCACAGAAATACTTAAAAAGGTCTAACTTGTTTTGTATTTCATTGTTTCCTCTCTATGTAATACTGCACTTTAAGCATCTGCATGCATTAACTTTTTCCATGATCTGTTTGTCAATTTCAATCTTAGCTCATATGGGCTGGTTTCCTGAAACTGCCACTGGTGTTGTCTTTGCGATGAAGGCGTTCAGATTGTATTCTATGACTATTTTAATTAAATTAAAAACAGCTAATTGTAACTCATTTTTATTATAACTAATAATTACTTGGTTATCAGCAAAAAGTAATGTACCACCAGCCATTTCGATAACTTTAAAATGTTTTATTGTCTGTAACCAAGTTCTGGTTGCATCATCGATATACATGTTGAGAGGAGAGGATGAAAGGGGACACTCTTGTCTAACGCCTTTATTTATTTTACCAAATTACGTCTGTGCCTGCTATTTTTATTTGTATTTTGTTATCCATGTATAAGCCATGTACAGTTCTGATAAGAAGAGATGGAATCTCTCTGTTTCTCAGTAATTCCCACAGTTTGTTTCGACATGCTTTATCAGACGCCTTTTCGTAGTCAAATTTTTGGGATAATTCTAAAGCAGGTGTCCAGTCAGGCGTCATATGCAGAAAAATATGGAAAAACTTTCAACGTAAAGCCAATGTGTATGTGCCTGTCTCCTCTCATAGCTACCTCGAACTTAGTGTCTCGTGTATTCAGTTTGAAGTTTTTACTTCTATATAACAGTCTTATTCATATTTGCCCAAAGAACATCGGTGAGCACGCTAAATTTGTCTAAAGAGGCTATCAGTCAACTCTCACTGACTCTTTATTGGATAAACCGGTTTCGATGCTTACGTCGTTCTCAACAGCGTTCCAGCCGATTCCTGTCTCGGTATGTAGTAGATGCATCTCATAAAGTCTCCTACTAGAAGGTTCTAGTAGAAGATTTGTGGAGATGCATGCTCTTATTACATACTGACGCAGACACAGGCTAATAAGATTGCTGGGGACGATGTGGGCATCGAAACCGGTTCATCCAATAATGTACGGGTGTGTTTGTGGTTTATGCATGTTCAACGGCGATATTACCAGCTTTCTTGAGAAAATTAGGAGAAACGAATGTGGTGACTTAAACCGATAGATCTTGTAACATTAGGCAGCGTCCATTTTCAGTTTCCTAGTTCTTTATAAAACATTACCCTCCTCATGCAACCTTAATGAAAATCCATTTCACCGACATCTTATCCCAAGTTTCATTCACATAAGTCTGGATTGCGGGAAGTTTTTAGCCAAAGCTTTTCGTCTACCAGTTAGCTGAGGCAAGGAAACTGCCCTTTGTTCCCTGTACATCCTAATGCAAACAACCGTCCGGCTCTTTCACTCTGGAACAGGAAGGCTGTTAAGACTTGATGGCCGTTATTGCTTTGAGTAATGCGTTTTCCCTACCATAGAGTATCCAGCTAGGCTCAGACCTTACAGTACTAATTAAAGAAGCAGTACCGGTATCTCTGACGAAAAAAATTCTGAACCGCAGATTTTGAGATGAGGTACAACATAACTAAGTTTTTTACCAGTTTTAAAATACACAGAAAAGCGTTTCAAGAAGTCTAAATTTCAGAAGCACCTTTGTAAGTTCACAAAAGCGCCCCCCCCCCCCCCCCCCCCCCGTAAATTCACAGTACCGAACTCACCCACCCCTTTTTTTAATCAGGCATTGTAGGTAGATATCCATATATAATGACGTACAGCACTTCTCTACTTCTCTACTCATTAACGTCAGTGATGGCTAAATGTTGCAGAAACTCCACAACATTACTGAATTATGGAGAAGAGACTGTGATAATTAGGTCAGAGCTACGTACATTTGACGCGTATTTCAAGAGCATGCAGTTTGGAAAAAAGATGCAGAGAAGCGTGTCTCTTTGTACAACTTTATGTGTACCCACAAAAAAGAAATTTTGCAGTTAAAGACTGTCGTAAGATATACACCTTATACATAAGGTATGTGTTGTAACTACATATATTTAATCCATCGGTGTAACTATGTGAGGGGTCCGCTTGTACGTGGAGCCCGATTTTATAATATAATTCATGAAAAACGATTGTCATATATATATGTATTCGAAACCACTGAACCTAAGACGTTGCCTGAGTGGCAGAAGCGATTGTAAGTAGGGGCGCGCGGAACGTAGTAGCAGTTGCCGTTGCACTCTGTCATAGGTAGGATGTAAGACTTAAAGCTAATGGCTAACTGTAGAATTTATTTGTTGGTCTATGCACGCAGCATAATACAGTTTTTATAAAATGAAATGATGAATGGTATTGTTTGCGCTCACACGGAGACGATAAATGTTAAATGATTCAAATGGCTCTGAGCACTATGGGACTAAACTTCTGAGGTCATCAGTCCCCTAGAACTTAGAACTACTTAAACTTAATTAACCTAAGGATATCACACACATCCATGCTCGAGGCAGGATTCGAACCTGCGACCGTAGCGGTCGCGCGGTTCCAGACTGTAGCGCCTAGAACCGCTCGGCCACTCCGGCCGGCGATAAATGTTAGGCCGTACTTATTTCCACAAAAGTGTAAAGTGTGTATTATCAATTTGTGAGGCTATAAGATTATCAAGAGTTGAAGTGATACTGGTCTTTAATAATATTGACCATGTGCATGGCGTTTAGAGAAGAGTAATGAATTTAAATTGTAACTGAAAGGTAAAGCAACTGCAACAAATTTGTAAGGTAATGAAATTTTGTGTATTTAGTTTTAAGTATGCAGCAACGCAATGTGGCTTTTCGCTAATTTTTACAATGCTGACCCTTGAAAGCAGGAACTAAAAATTTTTCATCAGATTTAATGTACAGCTGATTAGGTACACCCGATTTGTAATATTTTGTATGCTTTGCAATCCAGATACAGAGGAGTTAAATTTTGGAATTTATTTTGTCAAACGATGTCACACTTTTTGTCATGTAACAATCCACGTGTCTTTAATTGCGACAGTAAGTGAGAATTGTAGAACAGTTGAGAAATTCACTGATTTTGAAGTTAATGTAAAATTTTTCATATCAGATTTTGTAAAGGAGAAACTTTATTCTGAATACAATTTTCAAACTGAAGCATTTGGTCTTTGGATAACCCCTTATCAGTGCCTCATCCTCTTCCATGTCGTGTTTGTTTAAATCCAATGAATATTTATTTAAAAGAATTGTTTTTTCAATCAAAATCAGAAAAATATTAATGTGCGAGAAGCACAAAAGTATTAATGCTTGTACCAGTTTCAATGCGGGCAGCATTGCACAGCGCTGACACAATATCCAGTATTTTCACTGGACATTTGCAAGGTTATTCATTTACCAGCCAATCTACTGATATTATTTGTATGAAGCTATTTCACGGCCGGCATTGCACTTCACTGTGCCAAGAATGAATATTTTATATGCCTATTGTGGTGAGACAGAATACCAAGATTACATCCGTTGCGACACTAGAGCTAAGGAAGATTTATTTGCTTGTTTATTTGCACTGTGAATTTTGTCAGTTTGTTGCACAGCGCCATAGAACTCGGTGCTCACGAGACTGGGTAAATTTCAGAGGGATTTATTTCATAATGAAAATTGTGTATTGGTTTTCAGGATTAAATCATTTGCTCAACAACACAAAATACAGTAAATTTGCTTGACACAAACATCACGCATTTCATATTGATTGTCAAACAAAAACACTAAACTTTTTATAAAGAACGTTACAACTGTAGCTCGTGCCGACGTCTGAACGACAGGCTCTAGCGTTGTCATGAAGATGTGCTGGGTATTTCTGAGAGTGGAGGCGAACAGTTCGATATAGGACACTTGCGGTCTATCAAGTCGCGAATCTACCTCGAATTTGCCTATAACAACACCTAAGCTTTAGTGCATGGGCGCAGTACGATATTTTCAACATTCTCTCGCTCTCTTGTCGCAAATCTTTAGTCCTACAGAAAAATCAATACCACCTTTTAGTCGCTAATTCAGCGTAGTTTAAGTTTGTACTGTGATATGTTTTCGCTAGTTGCCGCTGTTTTAAAGTTATTAAAGAAAAACGCACGAAAGTGACCTTCAAAAGCAACCTCACAGCCACAGTCAACCACACCGAATTGTACAAAAATTTGCGGCTATACGAACTGTTTGGTATAGGACACTTGTGGTCTATCAAGCCAGAAAACTACTCAATTTGGACTATAAAAACCACCTAATCCTCAGTTCATGCGGGTCGTGCGATATTTTCAATATTCTCTCGCTCTCTTGTCGCAAACCTTTAGTCCTAGAGAAAAAATTAATACGACCTTTTAGTAGGTACTTTGTACTGTGATACGTTTCGGCTTGACACCGGTGTTTTCGATATATTAAAGAAAAACATACGAAAGTGATCTTCAAAAGCAACCTCATCCCCATGCCCATCCCCCACCGATCAGTATGTTTTTCGTAGCACTCCCTCCTACCATTGTACAAACATTTGTGGCTACACGATTTATTTTCCATATTCGACGGTTTATCATTATTTGTTGACTGGGCTGATATTATGCCACCAGCTTAGCCGTGCCCTTACCAACTGTAAAACGGAACCTTTTGTAAATTTTATCTCAAAATGTTGTAAATTTTGAAAAAGCATAAGACTAATAAGAAAATCGCTTTATTTGTCTGGCCTTCTCAGGGCGAAGTCATTGTGTTTCTAAGGGTCAATTGTACACAGAATTACAAACGTAGTTAGTTTTTGCATAACTTTTACAAAAGTCGTTATTTTCATTATTACGCTGAAGGTAAAGCTTAATTTAATAGTGTTAACGAAATAGCCAACTAAACAGGTGGCGTAATAGTCCAGGCAATGAAGATTTAAGAAAAGGCCGAATATGAGAAGTAATTCGTGTAGTCGCAATTTTTTGTACAACGATAGCCGGCGGGGTAGCCGTGCGGGGTAGCCGCACGGTCTGGGGCGTATTGTCACGGTTCCCGCGCACCCCCCCCCCCCTCCAGAACCTCCCCCGCCCCCCGTCGGAGGCACGAGTCTTCCCTCGGGCATGTGTGTTGGTGTGTTGTCCTTAGCGTAAGTTAAAGTTAGATTAAGTAGTGTGTAAGCTTAGGGACGGATGACCTCAGCAGTTTGGTCCCATAGGATCTTACCAAAAATTTCCACATTAGTACAATGATATGAGCGTGCCTTGAACAACATAACACCCTGACAGGTGGGGGTGATTGGTGGGGGATCGTTTGGAAATCACTTTTGTATGTTTTTCTTAATTAATTGGAAAAGCACGACCTCTAACGAAAAATACTGTCGATAACAAATCAGAATGTATTAAATTTCCTACAAAAAAGTCATATTCATTTTTTCTCTAAGACTAATAGTTTCCTCGAAGAGGGCGATACAATATTGCAAATCTCGCACGACTAACATGTGCTATAGTTTAGGTAGTTTTTGTAGGCCAATATGAGGAAGTTTGTCGACTTGATAAACCACAAGTCTTGTGTATCAAACCGTTTCGGCTCCCTCCAAGGCACTGTGACACGTTTTAAACTGTTATCTTTTACGCACTCTATAGACAGTTGGTCTAAATTTTAACTTCTGCGGAGAGAATTATAAGTCTGTGAACATCGGGCTTGGGTCCCCAGCTGTGAAAATTTTTTTGAATGATTTGATACTATCTGGTGTTGTCATTTTTTCTTTATTTTTGCACAATTTCGCTCTTGAACCATTTTCAAGTCTCAACAGAAAAACTCAGCACTAGCACATTATGCCAGAGCAGTCTCTACATAACATGCGCAAAGGCTAGTGTCTCCCATTGTGCCGTCGATGAATTTTTGTACATGTATTTGAAAATGGCCTAAGACGGAAATTTTACATCAAAACACAAATAAACGACAAAATGAGAGATGTAATAAAACATTAAAACCAAAATTTCCCTTTTTGCCGTTTGTAACTTCCCGGTCCACGTAATTGCCGGTTGGGGTATCCCTGGTGCAGCTACGGGGGTATACAAAAAAATTGAAACGCAGCGAGATATGCGTGCTTCAACATAAATGCAGTCTGCTAGCTGTGCTCTTGTATTTGGCCACGCAATGTCTTCAAATACGCTGCAAGTGTCAGCCGTGGTAGGGACAGCGTTCTGTGTAGTTGTGAGTGCAATATATGGGAGCCAGGTGAATTCGAACATGGGAAAATCGTTATGATGGGTGCTTCCGTAACGAAGGTAGCCGGAGTGGTTGGTGTTTCAAAAGACACCATATGGAAGTATTTTACCCCACGCATAAAAAAAAGACACTATCCGCTAAGACACATCGCGGACGAAAGTGTATGTTAAGTGATCGAGACACACAGTCATTGTAGAGGCCCGTGACGAAAGAAAGAGGACAGCAGTTGCAAAAGTCGCTGCTGAAATAAATGTCACACTCGCGAACCCTGTCGGCACCACAGAAACAGAAAGATAGCTCCATAAGGTGCGAATTGAAAAGCGACTTTGAATTCCAAAACCACTCATTACTGATATACGTGCCCGTAATAAAAAACGTGCCCGAAGCGATAAAACCTGAACTAAGAAGCAATAAACGATTGTCATTTTGTTAGATGCTTTTTGCTTCACACTGTTTCCAACTTGTTGCCCAGTTTATGTCCCAAGAGTGAAACATGGCAGGAAGTCGGTGACAACTTGCGCAGCCATAAGCTATATTCCATACGCTCCATGGTTACACTGCAAGGATGCGCTACTGCCAAGGTGATGATAAAAGTCGTGGAACAGCGATATGCACATATCCAGAAGCCAATAGTATCGCGTTCACATGGTACAAAATGGCAGGAGACTTAACGCAGAGGTCGGTTTGTGTACAAAATCCTGCAACGGCAACAGCTACGCAGTTATGGACGGCTCAATATTTCTGCAGGAGACTTCCAATGACTTGTTGATTCCATGCTACGTCGAGTTACTGCACTACGCCGTGCAGAGGTCCTAAGCGTCATTAGGAGGTCCGTTGACTTTTGTCTCCTAGTTGTACAGTACTGACCGTTTTCACAATTGCAACAACATTCCGAAAATTTAATGTTTCAGCAGGACCGACTATTATCGCACTGACGTCTCCATACAAGAGCATTAACAATTTTCTTCATGGGTGTTTTGACAGGTTTTATGCAGCCTGCCGCGAAGTCGTCACCTGTGCCAACCTTTCGATCTCAGAGTAGAACTTCCAATTTATTTTGACAATTATTTTCTGGTTGACAATTAATTTCTGGATGTATTTCAATCTCTGTCTTCCTCTACAGATTTTACCCTCTACAGCTCCCTCTAGGACCACGTAAGTTATTCCCTGATGTCTTAACAGATGTCCTATCATACTGTCGCTTCTTCCTGTAAGTGTTTTCCAAACATTCCTTTCCTCACAGATTCGCCGGAGAACCTCCTCATTCCTTACCCTAGCAGTCAACCGAATTTTCAACTATCTTCCCTGAAACAACGACTCAAACGCTTGGATTCTCTGTTGTTCCTGTTTTCACAGAGTTCACGTTTCACTACCATACAATTCTGTGCTCCAAACGTACATTTTCAGAAATTTCTTCCTCGGATTAAGGAGTCTGCTACTGATGTCTCCTTGCTCCGTCCGTCATGGACTACTTTGCTGCCTAGGTAGAAGAATTCTTTAACTTCATCTGCTTCGTGATCACCAGTTGTGATGCTAGTTTCTCTCTGATCTCATTTCCGCTACTTCTCATTACTTTCGTCTTTATTCTATTTACTCTCAATCCATATTCCGTACTCATTAGATTGTTCATTCCATTCAGAAAATCATGTAATTCATCTCCAGTTTCACTGGGTAAAGCAATGTCATCAACGAATCTTAAAATTGATATCCTTTCACTTCGAATTTTAATTCCACTCCTGAACCTTCCTTTTATTTCCGTCATTCCCTCTTCGATGTATAGATTAAACAATAGGGGCGAAAGACTTCATTCCCTAATCCGTGCACATCGTTCTTGGTCTTACACAGTCACTGTTCCCATTTGGTTCCTGTACATAATGTATATTACTCGTCTTTCCATATAGCTTACGCCTATTTTTCTTAGAATTCCGAACATTTTGCACGATTTTACATTGCCGAACGCTTTTTCCTAGCCAACAAATCTCATGAATGCATCTAAATTTTTCTTTAGTTTTGCTTGCGTTACCAATAGAAACGTCAGAACTGCCTCTCTGGTGCGTTTATCTTTCCTAAAGCAAAACTGATCGTTACTTAACACATCCTCAATTTTCTTTTCCATTTTGCTGTATATTATTCTTGTCAACAACTTGGCTGCACGAGCTGTTAAGATGATTGTGCAGTAATTCTCGTATTTGTCAGCACTTGCAGTCTAGGGAATTCTGTGGACAATGTTTTTCCGAAAGTCAGCTGATATATCGCCGGACTCAAACGTCCTGCACACCAAGTGAAAAGTCGTTTTTTTCACTTCCCTCGATGATTTTAGAAATTCTGATGCAATGTTATGTATCCCTTCTGCCTTATTTGATTTTAACCCTTGCAAAGCTCTTTAAATTCTGATTATATGATGGTTGGAACTTAAATAGTGGCAACTATTTATTCACAACCCATACAAAAGAGTTACATGTTTGCACCTGTTACTGTCCTTCAGAGTAGTCACCAGCTTTGTGTAGAACCCGTTGCCAGCGATGTGGAAGGCGTAGTATACCGTTAGCAGAGCCTGTACTGTTGATGGTGCGAATGGAGCGGTCTACTGCCTGTCGAATCTCTGGAACAGTTCATCTACGGAATCAGTCAGCATGGAGGTACCTTTATGGGAACAAGGCGAAGGATTTTATAAGCTTGTGCGTCATCCAACGTGCTGCAAGGGAGATTTTTTTTTTTTTAATAAGAGGTGGAGCCCCTCCACGCCCGCACCGGCATGATGGCCAACACAAAAGGTCTACTGCCATCTCTGCATAAGGGTTAGTATTCACTAAAGTGAGGTGTCGCAGGATGTGGGTACTGCGATGTTTGCGTACGTCTGGTTAGGATTAACCATTAATACGCGCTCATCTGGAGATAGATTGGTCGAAATCTGACGAAGGGTAGCGGTTTGAAGGGCAGAGGAAAAAAAGTGCCAAGGCAAGAGCCAAGGGAAAAAATCCTCTGCGAAAGTTAGGTCGGGCGGCAAGAGCAGTAGCGGTTGTCTTGCTGCCTGCGATAGGTTGTGCAAGGATAGGCTTTGTTAGTAGTGGGTATCATGCATGTCGATACCTTGACGTTGTGCGTTTGTGCTGCTCGGCGGCTGGCGCTGGGTGCTGGTGCAGAGTCCTCGTTCAGCGTCCTGCAACCTGCAACAGTTATGTTTGTTATCGGTCTTGTGTCCGATAGGTCATATACCGGAGGCACAGTGTGAGGGAGTGTTGGGAGATTGTTCGTGCGTCTGTGGGCGAGCTCGTCGGTGTCCCTGCTGTGGCCTGTTGGTCGGCTCTAATAGCAGCTGGTAGTTGCCAGTCAGTATTGCTGATATGCAGGGGCTTACCGACGTTTGTCGCTGTTTGCGTATGTTAGTTTACCATAGGTGGTTATGCCCTAGCTAGCAGTGTCTTTGGTCGCTTGTGTTTCCACCTGTGGTTGTGATCGTAGTTTCCCAGAGTGAGGATGAAAGGATTGTTCGAGTGTCTCGAGTTCCTGTATAGTCGTGTAGCGTGTTTCTTGAATACTTCCTTGAGGGTATCAAGGCGGTATTCATGGTGAAGATCCACGGTGCGTGTGTAGCGTGGAGCATTGCTAATGATTCGTAGCACTTTGTTCTGTATGATCTGCAGGCGGCGCAGTCGTGTGGGAGCTGCATATCCCCAGACGGGAGCTGCGTACGTCATCAGAGGTCTAATCAGTGTAGTGTATAAGGACCTCGACACCCTCCTATTCAGTGTGCTTTCCCTGTTGAGCATTGGGTAGAGCTGTTTGAGCCTCGCGTGCGCTCGGTTGGCAACGTATTCGATGTGGTCCCCCCATGTAAGTTTCCGGTCCAGCCAGACACCAAGGTATCTGACTTTCTCTCGGAAACGTATTGGGCGTGTATGTAGTGTTATCGGTCTACTGTGTTGGTGTTTGCGCAGTAGTTTCGGTCTGCGTGTGAACAGAACTTCTTCGCACTTGTCGACGTTTACTTTAATACGCCATCGCTCCAGCCAAGGCTCAGCTGTTCTGAGTGCTGTCTGTATTCGTGAGTTGATGTTCGACGGTTTCCAGTCTTGCGCGAGGATGGCTGTGTCATCCGCGTAGACGGCTAACGTCGTGTTTCGTGTCGCTGGGTAGTCATTAATGTACAGGTTAAACAAGATGGGCCCCAGAATGCTTCCTTGGGGTACTCCAGCTTGGATACCGTGTTGTGTTGATTGTTTATCCTGCACGTTAGTGTTGAAACATCTGTTCGTGAGATATGAGTGTATGAGACGTACGAGTCCGTCTGGGAAACCAGCTTCGCTTAGTTTGCGTATGAGTCCGTTGTGCCAGAGACGATCGAAAGCCTTTTCGATGTCTAGGAACACGGCCCCTGTGGCTTTGTTCATGTTGTAGCCGTGTGTTATATGTTCGACTACGCGGAGGAGTTGTTGTGTTGTCGAGTGGTGATTCCTAAAGCCGAATTGCTCCGGTCTTAGGGTGTCGTTGGCGATGCAATGCCTAGTGATACGTTTTAGTATTACCTTCTCAACAATCTTGCTGAGCGAGCACAGCAGACTGATGGGTCGGTAATTTTGTGGGAGGGAGTGGTCTTTCCCTGGCTTCCTGAACATCAGGACCTTGGCCGCCTTCCAAAAGTCAGGGAAGTGTTGGTGTGTCAGGATGGCATTCGTTAGGTGTGTGAGGTATTCTACGGCTTTATCCGTGAACTCCTGGAGGACACGGTTTTGAATGCCATCAGGCCCAGGGGCTTTTCTAGCGTTGGTGTGCTTGATAGCCCATGTGACTTCATTTGTGCTAGCACGTCTGATTACGTCGCGCGAGGGCTGGGCTACAAGTCGTGTAACCTCCTGGTCCGTTTCAAGTGTGAATGCTGGGTCTGAAGGAACCAGATTCGGCATGAAGGACGCTGCAAGTGTTGTGGCCATAAGCTCTGCCTTCTCCGTCGCGGAGTAGGCTGGGCCGTCTGGTCCTTGTAACGTGGGAATGTAATGTTTCTCCCTGGTGAAGTGTCTGGCCAGCTGCCACACGCCAGGACGTGTGGTATCCAGCCGAGCGAGTCTCTGTCCCCATTGTTCGTTTCTGAATGTTTGGATTTTATTCCGTATTATGCCCTGGAGTCTGTTGACGTGCAGTTTATAGAACGGGCGCCTGGTACGCTGCCAGTATCTCCTGAGGCGGTTCCTCATTGAGATAAGGCCCAGGATTTCCTGGGGCAGGGCCGTCGAGTGTTGTCTTGGTGTTGTAAATGGAATGGCGTCAGTCATTGCGTCTTGGACGGCAGTTGTGAGAGCCTCCACAGCCTCATCAATTTGCTGTGTGTTGTTAATTTCGTGGGTGTCAGGAATGCGACTATCAAGCGTTTCCTTGAACAGTGTCCAGTTCGCACGTTTGTAGTTAAGCATCCTGCGTGGTTCAATGTCCTGCAGTGTCTCTTCCATGTGCAGTATTACAGGCATGTGGTCTGAGTCCAGATCGTTTTCAACCGTTAGGTTGAGTGTGCATGTGATGCCCTTTATGAGGGCTATGTCTAACACGTCTGGCCTATGTCGGGCCTGTGTAGGCACGAACGTGGGAACGTCCGGCCCAAGTATAATGTAGTTTCGGCCTAGTGCGTGTTCGTACAGTTTCTTGCCGTTGGAGGTTCGTATTCGTGAGTTCCAATCGGGGTGTTTTGCGTTGAGGTCTCCAGCGGCTATTACCCGCGGTGCCATGTTGAGTACTGTGCTGATATCGCGTGTTACTATGTTTTTAGGAGGATTGTATAGCGATACCAGTGTGGTGTTGGCTCCGTTGAACTTGACCCTAACGGCCGTAGCCTCCAGTCTTTCAAGTGCTGGGAGCTCGATGTTCGTGTGGTCTATGTCTCTGTGTATAATGATTGCCGTGCCGCCTCCCCTCCTGCCATCCGCTCGGTCGGTACGATAGACGCAATAACCTGGGAGGTTTAGTTGTTTGCGAGGCGTAAGCAGTGTTTCGTTCACAAGAGCGATTCGGATACCCTTTCGCTCCATGAACGCGGCCATCTCGGCTTTTTTGTTTGCGATCCCGTTGGCATTCCAAAACAGGATCTGTGTGACTGTGTTTAAGTCTGCGTTTCGGGGCTGGTGTGGTGTATTATCCATGTAGTAGTGTAAAGAGCGGTGTGATAGTGGCTTGGAAGCTAGTCCAGTTGAGCGTACCCGACATGAACTGCATAAAGAGTTGTGAGACACACCCCATAATCTTCGTGACTATTTCGGTGGTCGTGCATCCGGGGAATAATGTTTCCATTATTCTCTGGAATGTTGTTGTGATGTTGGTCATGTCGGCCTGGGAGTTGTTGGTCGTGTTAGCGGCCGCTTGTTCCAGTGTTGGCGTTTGGTGAGGGCTGGCCTGCGAGTCGGTTGTTCGTGTGGCAGTTGTGGGCGCCTGTGTATTTTCTGAGGTGAGTGGGTGTGTTATGTGGGTTGTTGAGTTGGTGTCCGGGATGTGTTCGTGGGTGTTGGTGTTCTGTTGACTGTGTACTTGTTGTGGTGCGGTCGTGTTCCTCGTGCTGCGGCTGTTTCTCCTTCTCCTCCTCCTCTGGCGCTGTGGTTGTCCCTGTGTGTGTGCGTTTTCTGTAGCCTGTGGTGGGCTGCAGTTCGCGATCTCAGGGGGTAGGGTGGTGTTGTTGCATGTTTCGTGCGGTGTGCCCGGTGCGGGTGTGGTGTCATTTGTTGTGCATGTCTGTTGTGTGCCTGTTGCTGGGGGTATTTGCTGAGCGTGTTCTGAGCTCTGAGGCTCCTCTGACCGTCCCGCGCTGCTGGGGCTGCCAGCGACCGCTCCAGCGAAGGATAATCCACTTCTTACTGGGCGCGGGGGCGGTTTTGGAACTGTGATGGCGGTTGGTTTCGCATGTTTGGCGATTTTGCGCCTCAGAGCTGCTTTGTATGCAATGCACCCTCTGTAGTTTGCCGGATGGGCAGCACCACAGTTGGCGCACTTGCGAGGTGCTGTATTGGGGAGTTTGCAGCGTTGGGTTGTGTGACCGCCAGCGCAAATGCGGCAGCGGGGTGCGAGACCGCATCTGATACCCGCGTGCGCATAGCGCTGGCAGTTGTGGCATTGTTGGGGGGTGCGCGGCGTGTTGTACACCTCTACATTAACGACCATGTGAAGAAATAATTTTAACTTCAGCAGGTCGCGGGATTTGGCCGTGTCGGCCAGCTCCGCCATGTAGTTATGTGACGGTCTCGCTGTGCCGAACTCTGACATCCGGTTTACCCGAATGCACTCCCACCCGAGAGCAGAGAGTTCGTTGTGTACCGTGTCGGTCGGGGTTCGTGAGTCTATCCCCTTAATTACATACTGTTGTGTTTTTTCCAAGACTGTCCTGTACGTGAAGTGTTCTACCTTCCTTTCTTTGAGAAAGTCCAGTAGATTCGTGTAGTCTGCCTTGTTCGCCACGTACAGTGCGGCGTGTTCCCCGGTGAGCTTGGAGTAGTATGTTGTGGGGCTGTGCTTATTGTTAAATTCTCTGTTTAGGAGACTTAGGTCTCCATAGTTGTGAATGATGACCGGTGGGAAGCCGGTCGCGGTGTTGTTAGAGTTCTGCGTAGCTGCGTGTATGTTTGTGGTTGCTGCAGTCGCAGGGTTGTTTGTGTTGGTCCCTGTGTTGTTATTGTTTGTTCGCGGCGTGGATGGTGTTGGCAGCAGCGCTTGGCCGTTGCCTCGTGAGTTTGTGGGCTCACTTGTTTGTGTAGTTGGCTGCTGTTTGCGCCTTGGGCCGACCTGCTGCCACGGCCCGTCTTCATCAGTGTTTGTTGTGTCCTCTGTCGGCTCTGGAACCGGTTCCGTCGGTGCCTGGGCCGCCAGAGGTGAAATAGGGGGCATGTCCTGTTGTTCAGCAGGTGCCTGCGTGTGTGGTGTGGGTGTTTCTGTTCGTGTGTTTTCGCTGCCCATCGGCTCTGCGATCAGCTCCAGCTGTTCCGCGATCTGCTGGTCCTTCAGGGCAACCTGCTCCTGGAAGGTGGACAGCGGGACGGAAATGATGGCGGGAGTAGCCGGCATTACCGCCTCTTGTGCTGCAGCTTTGGAACAGTTCATCTACGGAATCAGTCAGCATGGAGGTACCTTTATGGGAACAAGGCGAAGGATTTTATAAGCTTGTGGATCATCCAACGTGCTGCAAGGGAGATAAGTACTGCTAAGGGCAAAAACAAGAGAGGAAGTAGTTATTACACGTTAACAGAAATTTGCGGTGGTGATAAACTTAAAACTTCTTTAACCGATTTGCATGGGAAAAGAGAAAGAATGGATGCAAATTACAATCATTGAAACTTCAGCCTAAAACAGGGCGGTGTAAAGAATTTAGCTTACAACACATGTGGCAAAGACTTCAGTAATTCGGAAAGAGTTTGGTGCAAAGAATTGGATGTACTAATCAGCTCTGATCACTAACCAACTAACGGTATGACAGCAACCAGCTGCATAATGTCCCACCATCATTTCCTCGTGGTACAGGTGCACAACATTTCCCCGTCGGCCGAGAGTATCTCCAAAGTGCAAAAAAATGGCTCTGAGCACTATGGCACTCAACTACTGTGGTCATCAGTCCCCTAGAACTTAGAACTACTTAAACCTAACTAACCTAAGGACATCACACACATCCATGCCCGAGGCAGGATTCGAACCTGCGACCGTAGCAGTCGCACGGTTCCGGACTGCGCGCCTAGAACCGCGAGACCACCGCGGCCGGCTCCAAAGTGCACAGCCTGTAACTTATACCATCTTCAAGTGCACCGTCCGGTCCTTTACCCCAGCTAGAGGACGCACTTTTAGTGCATCTTATGGCCAATCATAGCTCTTGCTTCGCGGCGCAACATGACGGCCCAGTCGGTTCGTGTCAAAAGTGCCCTGTGGATCCGTTATTCGCTCGTTTGAACGGACAGAGCCTCATGAAAGATCTCGATACTTCCGCCGCGAACTTCCAGCAACCAGCCGAAACACACATCCACGAATTCAGCGGAAAAGATCGCTCCTCCTACGTACGCCAAGACAGAAAGGGCTGCTGTCTTCTGCTACCATCTCTCCTTGTTCTTCGATTCTCTCTCCCCTCCAGCCTTCCGTTTCTAAGCTTGGAAGGAGCAGAAAATTCGTCTTAGTCCGCAGCCAGCCTAACAGAAAAGGTCTTATGCAAAACAGTCCGCCTGCTTAGCTGAGTGGTACCTTTCTTGCTTATCATGTAAACCGGCCCGGGTTCGATTCCCGGCCGCGTTGGGGATTTTCTACGCTCGTCGATTTGGTGTTGTGTTGTCCTCATCATCATTTCATCATCACCGACGCGCAAGTCGCCCAATGTGCGTTCACCTGCAATAAGACTTAGAGCCTGGAGGACGAACTTTCCCGGATGGAGCCTCCTGGCCAACAATGCCACACGATCATTTCGTTTCATTTCCTGTAAGACAGACAGTGTTCATGAAATAGAGGTTGCTGATTATAACGCGGCAGTCAGGTTTAAAATAAAACTCATGCCCCACACATCACTCCTTCTAGGCATTTGTGCAAATAGAAAATAATCAAGATGGTATATGAAATCGATACAATACCGCATCTAGTTAATGGTTATAATCTAATACAACTTGTACGGAAACCAGACGCCAGTTCTAAGAGTCGAGGGGCATGGAAGGTAAGCAGTGGTTGAGAAGAGAGTAAGATAGAGTTGTAGTCTATCTCCGGTGTTATTCAGTCTGTACATTGAGCAAGCAGTAAAGGAAACCAAAGATAGATTTGGAGTAGGAATTAAAGTCCAAAGAGAAGAATTAAAAACTATGAGGTTTGCTAATGAGACTGTAATTGTCAGAGACATCTAAGGGCTTGGAAGAGCATTTGAACGGAATGGACGGTGTCTTGGAAGGAGGATATAAGACGAACATCAACAAAAGCAAAACAAGAATAATGGAATAAATCAGAAGATAGTGAAAAAATTAGATTAGGAAACGAGACACAAAGTAGTAGACGAGTTTTGCCATTTAGGCAGTAAAATGACTGATGACAGCGGAAATAGAGAGGATATAAAAAGTAGACTGGCAATGGCAACAAAAGCGTTTCTGAATAAGAGAAACTTGTTAAAGTCAGTAAATGACTTAAATGTAAGGAAGTCTTTTCTGAAGGTATTTGTCTGGAGTGCAGATATGTATAGAAGTGAAACACGGATGATAAACAGTGTAGGCAAGAAGGGAATAGAGGCTTTTGAAATGTGGTAATAAGGAAGAATGCTGAAGATTAGGTGAGTATCTCGTGTAACTGAATAGAGCCGGCCGCGGTGGCATAGCGGTTCTAGGCTCTTGAGTCCGGAACCGCGCGACTGGTACGGTCGCAGGTTCGAATCCTGCCTCGGGCATGGACGTGTGTGATGTCCTTAGGTTAGTTATGTTTAAGTAGTTCTACGTTCTAGGGGACTGATGACCTCAGATGTTAAGTCTCATAGTTCTCAGAGCCATTTGAACCATTTTTACTGAATAGAACTAAGGAGAAAAGAAATTTGTGGCACAAATTGACTAAAAGAACGGATCATTTGATAGGACACACTCTGAGGCATCAAGGGATCACCAATTTAGAAGCAAGCCCAGCAAAAGATATATTCCGCTACTAATAGCATAAGCTACCTAGAACGCGAGCAGTACTAACTAAACATCCCTACAGAAATATTCTTTCGCCCAAACTGCTTCTACGTAACGCATAGTAACTAAATATCTAACGGCGCAGTTCGTTTCAGCTTTTCTGTCTCGCTTCGTACGCCGTCCACGAATCTGACCTAATATTCGGTAAACACGAGAGAAATTGCGGGGTTGAAAATTACGTGATCTCGGAGGGATAACCGCCTCGCGGCAAGTGAATTACCGGTGCCCCTGACCGGCGGACACGTATTTCGGCCGCGCTGCGCCGCGCCGCACCGCCGCTGGTACATTATTCATCGCGGGCACGACTGGCCGTGAAATTCGCGCGCTCCCCGAGACCTGCCGGACGCCGTGGGCGCTGAGTCGGCGGCGGAGCGGTCGCCGTCACACTCTGGGTCCCCATCCGACGGACACCACAGCCATCGGCTTCCTGTCTGTGCCAAGCGGGTTGCTTCGGATTCCACGTTTCGGTCAAATGTTCGCGTGGCGGGATCTGACGTGAATTCTAGATCTCCGATCATGCTGCGCCATGAGTGGAGTTGCTGCTCTGGTACGAGGAAGGCTACCGAAGCTGAAATTCCCGTAATGTCACTTTAACATCTCTTTCAAGTTTCCATTTATGCTTAATTCAAGTCTGGTACTGAAATATGACTTATGTTTCACATATGTCGGTGAATACAGTGCCTGAGACACGCTGAGGTGACAATAGTCATGAGACAGAGATACGTACATACACATATGGCAGTAGTATCACGTACACAAGGTATAAAAGGTCAGAGCATTAGAGGAGTAGGCAATCTGTACTCAGGTGAACCAAGTGAAAAGGTATCCGATGTGATTGTGCCTAGAGGACAGAAATTTGACATTCAGTGCAGAATGGTAGTTGCAGCTACAGACATGGTACATTGCATTTCAGAAGTCGTTAGAAAATTCAGTATTCCGAGATCCGCAGCGTCAAGAGTTCGCCGAGAGTACAAAGTTCAGGAATTACTTCTCATCACAGACAACACAATGGTCGACGGCCTTCACTTAACGAGCAAGAGCAGTGGAATTTGCGTAGAGCTGTCAGTTCTAACAGTGAAACGGTACTGTATGTACTGCTCCATGATTAAATACGATCTTTTGCAATCGTACCTTCCAAAAAGGACAGCATCATTGATGGATATTCACGGGTGCGGCCACTTGCCATTTTTCTCTCTCTCGTAACGCGGCCCCACCACGGGCGCCACGAAACTCAAATGATGTAGGATGGAACGTCGATTTATTATGTTGTAGAATATTTATTATGTTGTAAAATATTTATTTAATGTTAATATGTTCACGCACGTGAAATATCCTTTACAACCTATTCCCATCTTTCCTGAAGTGATATCAGCCATTAGTTTGGAAGCAGACAACTCTTGGTAGATTGTAGTAGTGCCAACTTTGTTTCCTTGGGCTTGAGTGGCAGAGATCGACCACAGGCAAAACTTTGTCAAAGAGAATATCAGAACATAGGGTTTAGCGGGGAGAGGTTGGTCAGGCTACCCCCTCCATCGAATACCAGTGGCTGTTCTGCGAAGAAAGGGTAAGCGAATGGACGTGCCTTCAGCATGTCCGTCTCGATTGGTAATGGAAATAGGTATTGGAATACTAGATATTTGTGGCTAACCCACTCTTTTTCAGCCCAGCGTTGAATATGGAAACCAATGATTCCGCTCATGGTTCTTTTGATCTTTGTGTATTGAGAGTGATATATGTATGTCTTTGTGTTCACGCCAGGTAGTAGGCAACGTTAGCCTTGGATAGTAAAATTGTCCATCTATACGATAGAGTTAGGTAACAAACCGTGTGACTTTCAATTTATTTACGTGTGTAAGGAATTTTGGAAGGGTTTATTGATTTTCAATGTGTATTTTCTGTGTATTACAAGTAGGGGCCAAGTGCTCCACGTGTGAAGAACTAGTAACAAGGCAGCTACGCTCGCCTATAGAGAAACTCGAGTAGAAGCAATAGATTTTTTAATTAATCTGCTACCGCCTCACGGTACAGGCATTTACACAGTTTCAACCGTTTGATTAAAATCTTGTAAGCATGTGGAAAGCCACTTTGAACCCACGTGGTCATAGCCACCACGTGCACATGCAGTATCCTTTGATACTGGCTAAATTCTAACTGAAGATGCTATGCAGTACGGAAAAGGAGTATAGAAAAGAAAGCTTTATCGTTTAATGCCAAGCCGATCTCTGTCCTCACCCTACTGCATGCTAGTATTGAAATCTGTGCACTAGTTGCGAGTTTGAGCTCTTGTCTATCCTGTCCTATGTGTTTTAGTATTAAAGTAGCGGGAACATTACTAGTGGCTGATGACATGCAATCCCGTCTGTTAAGAATCCCACCTTTCCCAGAAATAGCGGGCGTGTTGCTTGCAGTTGTGTAAAATAATAACAGGCTTCACCTCCACCTAACATTATATTAAAATAGGAGGAAAAATCTATGAAAGAAATAAAGCAAATTTATTCAGAATAACTTCAGTATGCTATGCTTGAACAAACCCTATACTCCTTTAACAATTATAAATATTAATGGCACAGACTGCCAATAGGTATGCTGCGTTCTATGACGGAAAACTCCTTCATTGACTCCTCCAAAAGAATCCGTTGCGCATTATTACCAATCAGGGCCTAAATATCGTTAGACACTGCCATAATAGCCGGCAGTCTTGTCGGTTTCTACTGGCCGTCGACCAGCGTGTTTAGTATCCACACCCATAGAGGGCTGTAATACAGATGAAGGAGGTTTCTGAGAACCTATGACAGAAAAGCAGTGTAAACTAACTGCAAAATTCTTCCTTATCGTTAAAGAAAGTAAAATATCCCTAAACATACCTATAACTAAGAATAGATAATTTCCCCACAAACAGATAACTTTTAATGAAGGCAACTTCTGCCAGAATCTGTTTCAAGTAATATACCCCAAGCGACAGTCCCTTTTCAATAGACAAGCAACACAGCTGGAAATAATCATAGAAATCGATGTGGAACGCACGACGAAGCTGTCCATTAGGAAAGTGAGGCAAAATTTTACGTTTATGGACTGTGGCAGCAGACGACCGACGCGATTGTCCTCGCTAACAGCAGCCATCGCTTGCAGTGCCTCTCCTGGGCTCGTGCCCATATCGGTTGGACCCCAGACGACTGGAAAAGGGTGGACTGGTCAGACGAGCCCAGATTTCAGTTGCTAAGAGCTGACGGTATGATCAGAGTGTAGCGCAGACCCCACGAAGCCATGGACCCAAGGTGTCAGCAAGGCACGGTGGAAGCTGGTGGACCCATAATGGTGTGGGCTGTGTTTAAACGAAAAAGACTGGGTCTCCTGATCCAACTAAACCAATCTCTAACTGGAAATCTTTATGTTCGGCTACTTAGAAACTACTTTCTGCTATTCATGAATTTCATGCTCCCAAACAATAACAGAATTTTAGTGTATGCTGCATCATGTCAACGGGCCACAATTATTTGCGACTGGGTTGAACATTCTGGACAATTCGAGCGAATGATTTAGCATCACACATCGCCCAACGTGCATGTCATCGAGCATTTATCGAACAAAACGGAGAAGTCAATAGGTCAATTCGTGCTCAAAACACTACGGCAGCAACATTTTCGCAGTTATGGGCGGCTATAAAGGCAGCATGCGTCAATATTTCTGCAGAGGACTGGCAACGATTTGTAGAGTCCATGCTGCGTCGAGTTGGTGCGCTACTGGATATTAGACGGTACCTCATGACTTTTAGCACCTAAATGTTATCTTTGAAAGCCTTATGTGTTATTAAATTTAATTCATGTTTCTTCCACTTCGCTCTATAATTTCCCTGCATGTCTAAACTGTCTAGTTGTGTTAGTAAAGAGTAATGAAGAAGAATTTTGGCAACCGAGGTAGTTTCATTTACCGAACTTCCTATTCTATCCATTTTCAGACCTGAGTACCACTTCGAGCTTCCAGAGGTGCCTTCGAACGGAAACATCAGTAAGACATCTTAATGCTCACTTTTCTTTTATTATTTCAGTTTCCGATAGAAAGAAGACTGTCAGCAAATGAAACCGCTCTTCAGCCAAAACTCATACAGTTTTATGCAAGTTTGCGTTCGATAACAAAGTAAGAGCCTACGGAATATCAGCCCAGCTGTGTGACTGGATTGAAGGGTTTTTAGCGAACAGAACACAGCATGTTGTTCTCAATGGAGAGACGTCTACAGACGTTAAAGTAACCTCTGGCGTGCCACAGGGGAGTGTTATAGGACCATTGCTTTTCACGATATATGTAAATGACCTAGAAGTTACATACGGCTTTTCGCGGATGATGCTGTATTATACAGAGAAGTTGCAGCATTAGAAAATTGTAGCGAAATGCAGGAAGATCTGCAGCGGATAGGCACTTGGTGCAGGGAGTGGCAACTGACCCTTAACATAGATAAATGTAATGTATTGCGAATACATAGAAAGAAGGATCCTTTATTGTATGATTATATGATAGCGGAACAAACACTGGTAGCAGTTACTTCTGTAAAATATCTGGGAGTATGCGTGCGGAACGAATTGAAGTGGAATGATCATAAAAAAAAATTAATTGTTGGTAAGGCGGGTGCCGGGTTGACAGAGGAGATACGGAAGATCCAAAGAAGAGCGGCGCGTTTCGTCATAGGATTATTTGGTAAGCGTGGTAGCGTTATGGAGGTGTGTAGCAAACTCAAGTGGCAGGCTCTGCAAGAGAGGCGCTCTGCATCGCGGTGTAGCTTGCTGTCCAGGTCTCGAGAGGGTACGTTTCTGGATGAGGTATCGAATATATTGCTTCCCCCTACTTATACCTGACAAGGAGATCACGAATGTAAAATTAGAGAGAGTCGAGCGCGGACGGAGGCTTTCCGGCAGTCGTTCTTCCCGCGAACCATACGCGACTGGAACAGGAAAGGGAGGTAATGACAGTGGCACATAAAGTACCCTCCGCCACACACCGTTGGGTGGCTTGCGGAATATAAATGTACATGTAGATGTAGATGTGCATACAAAATTGTGACTTTAAAAACAATACATAGGTGACAAATTGATGATTTTTAAAATTGGTAGGCTATTTTAAATCATGGGTAGAGGTAAAGCTACTTACATAGAGCTGATGGCGTTGACACTGGTTGTGTTCACGATGGAGGTGGGCGTATGTTGAATGGGATGTAATCCCGAGAGAATGAAGGTGGTGGCTTCAGGTAACACTGAATTTGAACAACAAGAAGCCATAGACACATTTCTGATTCAGTTTTGACATAAATACACTCCTGGAAATTGAAATAAGAACACCGTGAATTCATTGTCCCAGGAAGGGGAAACTTTATTGACACATTCCTGGGGTCAGATACATCACATGATCACACTGACAGAACCACAGGCACATAGACACAGGCAACAGAGCATGCACAATGTCGGCACTAGTACAGTGTATATCCACCTTACGCAGCAATGCAGGCTGCTATTCTCCCATGGAGACGATCGTAGAGATGCTGGATGTAGTCCTGTGGAACGGCTTGCCATGCCATTTCCACCTGGCGCCTCAGTTGGACCAGCGTTCGTGCTGGACGTGCAGACCGCGTGAGACGACGCTTCATCCAGTCCCAAACATGCTCAATGGGGGACAGATCCGGAGATCTTGCTGGCCAGGGTAGTTGACTTACACCTTCTAGAGCACGTTGGGTGGCACGGGATACATGCGGACGTGCATTGTCCTGTTGGAACAGCAAGTTCCCTTGCCGGTCTAGGAATGGTAGAACGATGGGTTCGATGACGGTTTGGATGTACCGTGCACTATTCAGTGTCCCGTCGACGATCACCAGTGGTGTACGGCCAGTGTAGGAGATCGCTCCCCACACCATGATGCCGGGTGTTGGCCCTGTGTGCCTCGGTCGTATGCAGTCCTGATTGTGGCGCTCACCTGCACGGCGCCAAACACGCATACGACCATCATTGGCACCAAGGCAGAAGCGACTCTCATCGCTGAAGACGACACGTCTCCATTCGTCCCTCCATTCACGCCTGTCGCGACACCACTGGAGTCGGGCTGCACGATGTTGGGGCATGAGCGGAAGACGGCCTAACGGTGTGCGGGACCGTAGCCCAGCTTCATGGAGACGGTTGCGAATGGTCCTCGCCGATACCCCAGGAGCAACAGTGTCCCTAATTTGCTGGGATGTGGCGGTGCTGTCCCCTACGGCACTGCGTAGGATCCTACGGTCTTGGCGTGCATCCGTGCGTCGCTGCGGTCCGGTCCCAGGTCGACAGGCACGTGAACCTTCCGCCGACCACTGGCGACAACGTCGATGTACTGTGGAGACCTCACGCCCCACGTGTTGAGCAATTCGGCGGTACGTCCACCCGGCCTCCCGCATGCCCACTATACGCCCTCGCTCAAAGTCCGTCAACTGCACATACGGTTCACGTCCACGCTGTCGCGGCATGCTACCAGTGTTAAAGACTGCGATGGAGCTCCGTATGCCACGGAAAACTGGCTGACACTGACGGCGGCGGTGCACAAATCCTGCGCAGCTAGCGCCATTCGACGACCAACACCGCAGTTCCTGGTGTGTCCGCTGTGCCGAGCGTGTGATCATTGCTTGTACAGCCCTCTCGCAGTGTCCGGAGCTAGTATGGTGGGTCTCACACACCGGTGTCAATGTGTTCTTTTTTCCATTTCCAGGAGTGTAGTAACCATACAACAATGAAGCATGAGATAGTTCTCCTCCAAAGTATGGATGAATCAATTTTAAAAGTTTGGCATAAAACTAAACACAGTAGGCACGAATGATAAATCACTGAACACTGTAATACAAGGCGGTATAGAAATGCAGTCATATCACACCACACAGGTTAATAACATCACTTGCAAAGGAAAAGAAATAAAATTATTCTCTCACAGAAGCGTATAAGCATGCTCACACTACAGTCAAGCACACAGACATAAAACATAGATCATATTTTTAGTAATAACTACTGTCAAGTAATGCTTTCTCAGTCAGAAATGTGGAAATGCCTACCAACATATTTTGCTAAACAATTTAGGTTACCTGCTTAGTCAAATGCAGTGTATTTAAATAGAGAGCTTTAATGCAAGGGTGATGGTGGTAAGTATTTACAAACTTTCAAATTTTATTTATATAACTTGTTAACTACAATAATTGCTATTTAATTACTCAGCACAGAGAAAATGATTTTAATACGAGTGACAAAGTAACAATGTCAACAGCATTTTGCCTAAATATTTAATCTGATTCAGCGATTCAGGTTCCCAAACAAGCTAGGCACAACCTGAAATTACAGATTCAATCCTGGTGTGTTGCGAATGCAGATATAATGACGTAGCTGTAGTCGGCAGCTCCAGCCCATAATTACAAACAATCCGTCCCTTATTTAAACATATCCTGTTTGCTTCTGTTTCAGTTTTGACATCATTAACAGAGCCATTAGCACTTCCATCAAACTCATCATAATATTTGTTCCAGGAAACTTGTGCACGTCTCTTGTGTTTCTACTGGCGGAGCGGGATTCATCTGTATTTCGTCCCGCACTACACTCTGTTGGCACTACCAACGCGAATTCAAGTACATCGACCATGCCTGCCAGGTCAATACTTTAAAGCAAGCACTTAAGATCTTTTCAGAGCGTTTGCAAGCATGTGAGGAACGTTTCATTTCATTATTCTACGTCGAACAATTTTCAAAACTTAACTTTAAGAACGTAAAAGTATAGATCATAGTTTTATGTTACAGTATTATTATTGAATCAAATTACCAAAATTGTAAACGTAGAAGTATACAGGGTGACTCACCTAACGTTACCGCTGGATATATTTCGTAAACCACATCAAATACTGACGAACTGATTCCACAGACCGAACGTGAGGAGAGGGGCTAGTGTAATTGTTTAATGCAAAACATACAAAAATGCACGGAAGTATATTTTTTAACACAAACCTACGTTTTTTTGAATGGAACCACGTTAGTTTTGTTAGCACATCTGAACATATAAGCAAGTACGTAATCAGTGCCGTTTGTTGCATTTTAAAATGTAAATTACATCCGGAGATATTGTAACCTAAAGTGGACGCTTGAAACCTCCGACGTTCAGTTGCGTGTTGTAACAAACACGGGCCACAGTCGGCGAGCAGCATCTGCAGGGACATGTTTACGATGACGACCGTGTTTACGAGTGTGGCTGTAGTGCACTGTTGTGGTTTGGTCTAGCTGTCGCAGTGTCCGCATGTAGCGCTTGCTGCTATTGTTATTCTGCATTCGTCTCCGCACGCAGACCAACTGTAGTACACCGTGTTACCAGACGTCTGTGATAATGTAGTGTTGTAGGAACTGTGACCATGGTGTATTCGAACTCTGAAAAGGCGGAGATGATACTCATCTATGGAGAGTGTCGACGAAATGCAGCTGAAGCCTGCAGGGTGTATGCAGAACGGTACCCGGACAGAGAGCATCCAACGTGCCACACATTGCAAAACATCTACCTGCCAACTGTATGCAACAGGTATGGTCGTAGCACGCAAACGGGTCCGTAACAGGCCCGTCACAGAAGAAGCGGGTGCAGTTGGTGTGTTAGCTGCTGTTGCCATGAACCCACACATGAGTACACGGGACATTGCGAGAGCCGGTGGACTGAGTCAAAGTAGTGTCATGCGCATACTGCATCGTCACCGCTTTCACCCGTTTCATGTGTCGCTACATCAGCAATTACATGGTGATGACTTTAATCATCGAGTGCAATTCTGTCAATGGGCATTAACAGAGAATGCGTTGCAGTTCTACCTGTTTACCGATGAAGCGGATTTCACAAACCACGGGGCAGTGAATCTACGGAACATGCATTACTGGTCCGTGGACAATCCTCGTTGGCTCAGACAGGTAGAGCGACAGCGACCGTGGACTGTAAATGTATTGTGCGGAATCATTGGCGACCACCTCATTGGTCCTCACTTCATTGCAGGAACCCAAACAGCTGCAAAATACATCGCGTTTCTACAGAATGATCTGCCAACGTTGCTCGAAAATGTCCCACTGCAAACACGTCGACGTATGTGGTATCAGCATGATGGTGCACCTGCACATTCCGCAATTAACACTAAGCTGACCCTTGACAGGATGTTCGACGGGTGTTTCATAGGACGTGGAGGACGCGTAAATTGTCCAGCCCGTTTACTTGATCTTACACCTCCTCTGGACTTCTTTCTGTGGGGTACGTTGGAGCCGCAGGGGTTTTACCTGCCAAGTTTACATTGAGCTGTACTGCATACTAAGTCCATGATGAACACAAGTTAACAGCTGCTGAAGGTATTTTAAATCCGTCTATGCAACTGCTTTTAAGGGCACGGGTCGATTTAAGACACTTTAAGTAAGTATAACGCAACTGCGGACACATTGCCCACGCAAATGAAGAACAAGTAGACAGTTTTGTGCTCACCGAGTCCACAATGATAAGTCAAACAGTTGATGATAACTATAAATAAGTCAGTGTAGTTAGTCACGTGTTAACAGAAGCAGTTAAGTGAAAAAGAGCACAAACCAATGGAAGTACTACAGTTGGTCTGCGTGCGGAGACGAATGCAGAATAACAATAGCAGCAAGCGCTACATGCGGATACTGCGACAGCTAGACCAAACCACAACAGTGCACTACAGCTACACTCGTAAACACGGTCGTCATCGTAAACATGTCCTTGCAGATGCTGCTCGCCGACTGTGGCCCGTGTTTGTTATAACACGCAACTGAACGTCGGAGGTTTCAAGCGTCCACTTTAGGTTACAATATCTCCGGATGTAATCAACATTTTAAAATGCAACAAACGGCACTGATTACGTATTTGTTTCTATGTTCAGATGTGCTAACAAAACTAACGTGGTTCCATTAAAAAAAACGTAGGTTTGTGTTAAAAAACATACTTCCGTGCATTTTTGTATGTTTTGTATTAAACAATTACACTAGCCCCTCTCCTCACGTTCGGTCTTTGGAATTGGTTCGTCAGTATTTGATGTGGGTTACGAAATATATCCAGCGGTAACGTTAGGTGACTCACCCTGTATATAAATGACCTAGTAGATAGTGTCAGAAGTTCCATGCGGCTTTTCGCGGATGATGCTGTAGTATACAGTGAAGTTGCAGCTTTAGATAACTGCAGCGAAATGCAGGAAGATCTGCAGCGGATAGGCACTTGGTGCAGGGAGTGGCAACTGACCCTTAACATGGACAAATGTAATGTATTGCGAATACATAGGAAGAAAGATCCTTTATTGTATGATTATACGGTAGCGGATCAAACACTGGTAGCAGTTACTTCTATAAAATATCTGGGAGTATGCGTACAGGACGATTTGAAGTGCAATGATCATATAAAATTAATTGTTGGTAAGGCGAGTGCCAGGTTGAGATTCATTGGAAGCGCCCTTAGAATATGTAGTCCATCAACAAAGAAGGTGGCTTACAAAACACTCGTTCAACCTATACTTGAGTATTGCTCATCAGTGTGGGATCCGTACCAGGTCGGGTTGACAGAGGAGATAGAGAAGATCCAAAGAAGAGCAGCGCGTTTCGTCACAGGGTTATTTGGTAAGCGTCATAGCGTTACGGAGGTGTTAAGCAAACTCAAGTGGCAGACTCTGCAAGAGAGGCGCTCTGCATTGCGGTGTAGCTTGCTGTCCAGGTTCCGAGAGGGTGCGTTTCTGGATGAGGTATCGAATATATTGCTTCCCCCTACTTATACCTGACGAGGAGATCACGAATGTAAAATTAGAGTGATTCGAGCGCGTACGGAGGCTTTCCGGCAGTCGTTCTTCCCGTGAACCATACGCGATTAGAACAAGAAAGGGAGGCAATGACAGTGGCACGTAAAGCGCTCTCCGCCCCACACCATTAGGTGGCTTGCGGAGTATAAATGTAGGTGTAGATGTAGATTTCTATATGCGACTGTCACAGACACAGCCGGATCCTGAACCAGCAACCACGACCTGACAACTGAGCCTTTACTCTACCGTCGTCTCCAGGAAGGTACCTGTCACGGCCACAGCCACCACCTCCTTGTCTGTGGTTCGCACTGAGAACCAGCTGAGCATAGATCATCTGCACGACTGGGCTATGCATCTGTGTCGGTCTCTACCGCTCGTTAACGATGTTTTTCAGATGCAGCTATCATAGATGCAGCCGGACCCAGAACCAATAACATGCTAACATGCCTGACGACCTAGCCTCCACTCTGCCATCGTTCCCATCCGAATGCCTGTTAGGGATCCAGCCACCATCTCCTGGTCTTAGGTACACACTGAGAACCGGGCAAGCAGATCATCCGTACTAATGGGCTATGGTTCAGCTGCTAATCTGTATCGCTCTCCACTGCAGGTTGACGACTTTTTTCGGACGCAACTATCACAGACGCTGCTGGGGCCTGAATCAACAACCGATGCATGACAAACTAGTTTCCACACTGCAGTCGTCTCCGTGAGAGAGCCTGCCAAGCCACTGCCACTGCCTCCTGGTCTGAAGAACTCACTGAGGCCCTCCAGATCCTAGCTGCTTAGGTCTGACTCTGCCGGACGCATTTCTCCAGCCGTCAGCCGAGTTTCATCACCCGTGCGCCATCTGCCAGTCCACTTGCTACTGAGTCATCGCTCCAGAAGCCGTCCTGTGGCAGGCAGAGAACCGAACCTCGGAGCTACGACCGCCACCGCCGTCTCAGCACCAGATGCGTCATCACCGAGCAAGTCCACTCCTTCCCAGGAGCGAGCGTAAGCTGCAGAGACGTTTGCTGCGCCTACCAAACCAATGAGGGCACAACGTGGGTCGGCAGCAGCGTGCACAATTTGGACAGCGAGCTACTGTAGCTATTTAAGCTTGTTGGAATATTAAATAACTTCCAAAGTACACCGACTGTCTTGCTGCAACCACCCACAACAGTCTCCTGGCTCATTCGCCAGCCACACGCACCCGCTAGGGAAAATCGTTACATCCAAACGTCTCCTAAATAACCCAAAGCAAGGCTTCTGTCCCTCCATAGCGGTCATAGAATCTGATGCTGCTATAGGAGAGAGAAGACTGTGGAAGACTATCAAAGAACGTTGAAATGGAGACGTCTTTACAGGTATTCCCCATTCGCTGTGAAATTAATACAAGGAAAAATTTCTGTGGTGACTATATGAGAAGGAACAAGACTTGGTACATCAGCAAGATGAAACACGAGCTGAAATTGACAACATATTTGTGGGGAAGGCGGATAGTCGACTTCGGTTCATTGGTAGAATTTTGGGAAGATGTGGTTCATCTGTAAAGGAGACCGCTTATACAACACTAATACGACCTATTCTTGAGTACTGCTCGAGCGTTTGGGATCCCTATCATGTCGGATTGATGGAGGACATAGAAACAATTCAGAGGCGGGCTGCTAGATTTGTTACTGGTAGGTTTGATCATCACTCTAGTGTTACGGAAATGCTTCAGGAACTCGGGTGGGAGTCTCTGGAGGAAAGGAGGAGTTCTTTTCGTGAATCTCTACTGAGGAAATTTAGAGAAGCAGCATTTGAGGCTGACTGCAGTACAATTTTACTACCGCCAACTTATATTTCGCGGAAGGACCACAAAGATAAGATAAGAGAGATTAGGGCTCGTACAGAGGCATAAAGGTAGTCATTTTCCCCTCGTTCTGTTTGGGAGTGAAACAGGGAGAGAAGATGCTAGTTGTGGTACGAGGTACCCTCCGCCACGCACCGTATGGTGGATTGCGGAGTATGTATGTAGATGTAGATGTAGAAATGAAGAGGTCTGCAGAATGGCGAAAACTGCAGGCGACCTATTTACAGATTGAGTACAAAAGAAAAAGGAGGAAATCCCTTGAATTAGAATTTCGATGGAACGAAAGTGCAAGTGTAGGATTTATGCAGTTCTCTGATGCACAATGTAATGAAAATGCTACACAAAACTTTTATGTAATTAATCTCTACGCTCAAATATCAACATTATATGGCTCTTAAAAATAAAACACTCGGCTTTACTGCGATCTCATTGTAACAGAGCTGTAGTCTATACCGCAGTACTTTAGAATCTGAAAGTCTGTGCAGATATTTCTTTGGTATCGTGAGTAAATAACCGGAAGTTACTGCCGCCAAGTATCTAGCCGAGCTCAGGTTTCGCTATTGTGTTGCTACCGAACTCGCGCAGTATTTATAACGTTGCTTCCTCACGCTTCTTTTATGGCTACTGTGGTGAACGTTCACATAAATCCTCCATTAATTCTCACAGGGACGTCATATAAATCTTTCCCGCAGCCATTCTTATTTCCACACTTTACTGCGTTATACAAGCCTTACCTTCAATTTACGATGTCTTGACACACAGTTTATTTTGAAGCTCGCTCTTCCATAAGCATCAGCGGTTACTGGGTGTTTTTCAGTAATTGTTGCATTACGTCGTCCATTACTGCTCTCGGTAAGGCAAATTCAGATTGTCGTCGATAATATTACGTAGGCACCATGACCATTTGAATTTGCTCAGTTGACAGTAAATGTTTTATGTGATGAGTGTCCGAAATCGGTTGTGGAGCTAAAACTAAATATATGATGTCACTGACTTTACTTTATTGAAACAGTGGTCCTCTCAGTAACAACTGTATCACATATTGCACTGGTCTGTTCCCGAACATCCCATTAATGCTTCGTGTTGGCACTGCAAACACTACCTCTGCATTAAATAAAATGTACGCAAAAGGCATAGCAGATGAAATAATGGAAGGAGTTTTGTACATTAAGAGCTTCAGGTGTCGTGGTTATTATAGATGGAACGTACGCTCAGGCTGGTCAAGAATGGTGAAATAAATTCAATTTGGCCTTCTTCAGTAGTCCATCGAGGCAACAGTGCTTAGAGGGAGGGCGATTTCTCGATGGAAAAAGTCATTCAAAAATGTATCCAGTCTGCCCTCAGGTAAAACGAAAAAGAGTGAACATTAATAATATCGGCAAACTGCAGGGATGGTTCATGACTGGAAATGGAGGGAAAAGTTGTCCGGAAATGCATCGTGGCCAAGGTAGACGGCGCTGACGAGTGAAAGTTCCTCTGACCATGTGCCGTGTGTTCCTTGTGTGTGGCAAGCGATGTTACTGATGCAGCGTACTACAAGTAGCAGAATGGTGCGGTATTCATGTCGGAACAAGCCGAGATGGTGTTTCTATACGGCCAAGCAGATGGAAACGGTCGGTATGCTGCACGACTATACCAAAACAAGTACCCACACAGGCACCAACCACATATACACCATTTAAAGACCTTTTTGTGCGTTTGTGTGATCATGGATCCTCTCAGACAGACGAACGTGCAGGGAGGCGGCAGGCTGTGTGTACACTAGATTTGGAAGACCATGTTCTGCAGGATATTGAGACGAACCCTAGTACAAGCACCAGGCAAGTGACCTGCCAGTGTGGTGTAAGCTCAAATACCATTATGCGTATCATGCATGACAACCGCTACTATCGCTGTTATTTGCAATCCCATGGAGGCCACTTTGAACGTTTGTTGAGACGTGTTCCGGAACGACTTTTTGTCGTTAAATGCATACGGTCTCAGTGCAGTACTGCAATCTTCTTGTCATGGATTGAGTGGTATTCCTTATCATCGGCACTTATCGAAGCACAGGCTCCGACTATTCCCTCTCACATATCTTCAGGTGTAATTGGAACGTCTTTATGAACAATGTCTTTTACGAATCCCCAAAATAAAAAATCCGGAGGCGCCAAGTCTGGCGAACGAGCGGTCCACGACACATCAAAGAATTTTAATTTGTTTTGTGAGCCTCTTCTTATTCGTTACTTTTAAGTGGCCATAATATATAATGCTCTGCTGCCTCATTGTAGCTATCATATTCTCAAATTCATCACACAGCTATTTGTTGCTTCCGAATTTCCAAATCTCTTTTTCATACTTTGGACCAAAATTTATCGAATTATTACTTTTTCTTTCTTTAAACCATTGAACTGTTTGCATGCGTCTATGACGAGGCACTTCGACGCATAAAGACACATCATTTAACCACTACATTGTAATGCTTCAATTTTGTATTAATAGATATGAATTTTTATTGTACATGCTATTTGTTAGCTGTTAATAGGGGTGAGTTCTGCAGAGACCCCAAAGCGCCATGACCAGTTCTCTTTTAACACTGCTGTTTACCATGTGAAGACGCTAGAGGAGCCTGCTGCTGACTGAAATGAAATTTTGTGCGAGTGCAGTACCTGTTACTACAATTGGGAGATGTGGATGTATTAGATATGGCTTACAACTGAATAAGAAAAGGGACGATAAGTTAACTGAATTTCTTGCAGAAAACGTACGGGGGGCACCATCACAGAAATTAAGATCACTGTGGTTGCTGATTGTAAAGGGGTGCCTCTTTTAGATTAAAATTAAGGATTAGGTACCTTGAGTATCACGTAACCAGACTTAAGCACAGCATCAGAGAAGTTAAATATGCAAGGCCGTTATCGGCTTCTGCGTCCTCAAATCAGTCGTTTCGTTATGATGAGTGACGGTGACGAAGAGAGACAGCAATTTATAAATTTCTGGGTATACAGTGTTTTAAACATTTATGTGCGTACGAATAAAATTTTGTAGTGCTGTCATACAACTACGTACGTTAAAAATATTAAAAACTACAAAAAGTTTTCTTGAAAGTTATTTATTGCACGATCTTAACTCAGTACACTTTTAGAAAGAAAGTTTTTGGTCTTGCCTTCTTTTGCAAGAACGTAAAGATTTTGTGGGTACACGGGAGCACGCCATATAGAGTTGTCCATGAGAAAAATAGATTTTTTTCTAAACGCACACAGGCAGCTTTGAATGTTTGCCCTTGTGATTTATTTCAAAAGCAATTTTTAACAGAAATTCGTTGTTTCGAAACACTATCCCCTTTACAGAGTCACTAATCATAGCAATCCTAACATTTTGGTCCACATGTGTAATTTGTAAATGTGTAACGTCACACAGACTGGTTACTTGAAGATTTCGCGCTAAGAGAACCAGAAAATCCAACCTTAAATGTCAGTTCGTAGGAAGGCACTCCCGACAATTCCAAAGAGCAAAGAAACTCTAAACAGTATGAGGAGATTTGTTCAGTGTCTATAATACCTGAACACAGAGATAATCTGTAAAATCCCCTTCTACTTGTGACAATTCTTTCATTTATGTGTCCTACAAATTCATTAGACATCGGCAAAATTGCTCTATCACGCAACCATTTTATATTGCCCATATTTGCTTACAGTTTAAGATAAAATTTTGTCACCAACTCTTCTATAGTACGAACAATAACATTAGTGAACTCACGAGGCAATGTAATCATGCGCCGCACTGCTGCTACGGTCGTAGGTTCGAATCCTGCCTCGGGCATGGATATGTGTGATGCCCTTAGGTTTAAGCAGTACTAAGTCTAGGAGACTGATTACCTCAGATGTTAAGTCCCATAATGCTTAGAGCCATTTGAACCATTTATGTAATCATGCGGTCAGCATTTGTATCGATACCATACGATCTTCGCAGATTTTCTGAAGAACATGTTGAACTGATTCTATGTCACTGTGCCGTTGTACACACACCTTTGTTGTTAAACTAAATTTTTAACATGTCTTCGTAAAGTTGAGCATTTATTAAGGATCCATTTACTTCATCTTCCCGTATACCACTAGTTATTACAGGCAGAGATTGTCTAAAATCGAGAGCCAATAATACGGTCATGCCTCCTAAGATAGTTTGGTTGTTTCTAATATCTTGCACGCTATGATTTAGTGCTTCAGTTGCTCTTTTTTGGGGTGCTGTACCAAACCTCAGTTCTAATTTTTCTATTCAATCTGGAATCAGATAAATCGTTTTCATTTGTCTCTGTTAGGTGGTCTTTCGCCTTCATGAGAGCTTCATGGTAGATGAAAATTATTGCATGTTACTGTAAGGGCTTTAAAGTTGTGAAATTCAAGGTGTATCAAAAAGTATCATCGATTTAAAAACTTTTATGTTAATTGAGATACGTGCGTGCACAACGTACTGTTGGAAATAGCAAACTCTGGAGCTATACATGGTTCCCACTAGGTTGCTGCATTGTGCGCCCACTTCAGATCTAGTAAAAATGATGTCGGAACAACAGAAAGCGTTTTGTGTTCTACGCTTTGCGCCGTGCGGTTCAATAATAACTGTTCAGAGTGACTTTTGTACTAGGTATGGTGTGTATCCTCCTACAGCACACAGAATTGGACGATGGCATGAACAATTCCGAGAAACAGATTGTTAGTGTAAAGACAAATCGCCGGTTCGACCCCTAGAGTCAAACACACAGACGTCGAACGCATCCGCCATACTTTCACAAGGAATCCGCAGAAATCCGTTCGCCGTGCAGCTCAACAGCTCAACGTGTCCACGATGTGTTGCGTCGACGTTTACACATGAAACCACACAAAATTCAGCTACTGCAATGTCTTCGTGAAAGTGATGAACAACAACGAGTGGAGTTCTGTAATTTCGTTCTTGGTAAGATGGACGATGAGAGTTTCCTCCCACACTTAGTATTTAGTGACGAAGCAACATTCCATTTAAATGGAAAGGTGAACCGTCGTGATGTGAGAATGCGGGATACCGTACAACCACATGAAGTTGTACAACATGAGAGGGACTCTCCAAAAGTTTCACGGGGAAGGGTGTATTGTTCATTTTGCTTTGCCCAGAACACTGATACAGGAGTCACATATCACGATATGCTTGAGAACTTTTTCTCGCAGATGGAATCTGATTTTAATGACTTTACATAGCAGTAGGACGAGACACTGCCTCATTTGCTGCAGGTTATGCGGGAAATTTTACGATACATCGGTTGCACTGTCTCTAGAGATTCTTGTTGTTGTTGTTGTTGTGGTCTTCAGTCCTGAGACTGGTTTGATGCAACTCTCCATGCTACTCTATCCTGTGCAAGCTTTTTCATCTCCCAGTACCTACTGCAACCTACATCCTTCTGAATCTGCTTAGTGTATTCATCTCTTGGTCTCCCTCTACGATTTTTACCCTCCACGCTGCCCTCCAATACTAAATTGGTGATCCCTTGATGCCTCAGAACATGTCCTACCAACCGATCCCTTCTTCTGGTCAAGTTGTGCCACAAACTTCTCTCCTCCCCAATCCTATTCAATACCTCCTCATTAGTTATGTGATCTACCCATCTAATCTTCAGCATTCTTCTGTAGCACCACATTTCGAAAGCTTCTAATCTCTTCTTGTCCAAACTATTTATTGTCCATGTTTCGCTTCCATACATGGCTACACTCCATACAAACACCTTCAGAAATGACTTCCTGACACTTAAATCAATACTGGATGTTAACAAATTTCTCTTCTTCAGAAACGCTTTCCTTGCCATTGCCAGCCTACATTTTATATCCTCTCTACTTCGACCATCATCAGTTATTTTGCTCCCCAAATAGCAAAACTCCTTTACTACTTTAAGTGCCTCATTTCCTAATCTAATTCCCTCAGCATCACCCGACTTAATTAGACTACATTCCATTATCCTTGTTTTGCTTTTGTTAATGTTCATCTTATATCCTCCTTTCAAGATACTGTCCATTCCATTCAACTGCTCTTCCAAGTGCTTTGCTGTCTCTGACAGAATTACAATGTCATCGGCGAACCTCAAAGTTTTTATTTCTTCTCCATGAATTTTAATACCTACCCCGAATTTTTCTTTTGTTTCCTTTACTGCTTGCTCAATATACAGATTGAACAACATCGGGGAGAGGCTACAACCCTGTCTTACTCCCTTCCCAACCACTGCTTTCCTTTCATGTCCCTCGACTCTTATAACTGCCATCTGGTTTCTGTACAAATTGTAAATAGCCTTTCGCTCCCTGTATTTTACCCCTGCCACCTTTAGAATTTGAAAGAAAGTATTCCAGTCAACATTGTCAAAAGCTTTCTCTAAGTCTACAAATGCTAGAAACGTAGGTTTGCCTTTCCTTAATCTTTCTTCTAAGATAAGTCGTAAGGTCAGTATTGCCTAACGCGTTCCAGTGTTTCTACGGAATCCAAACTGATCTTCCCCGAGGTTGGCTTCTACTAGTTTTTCCATTCGTCTGTAAAGAATTCGTGTTAGTATTTTGCAGCTGTGACTTATTAAGCTGATAGTTCCGTAATTTTCACATCTGTCAACACCTGCTTTCTTTGGGATTGGAATTATTATATTCTTCTTGAAGTCTGAGGGTATTTCGCCTGTTTCATACATCTTGCTAACCAGATGATAGAGTTTTGTCATGACTGGCTCTCCCACGGCAGTCAGTTGTTCCAATGGAATATTGTCTACTCCGGGGGCCTTGTTTCGACTCAGGTCTTTCAGTGCTCTGTCAAACTCTTCACGCAGTATCGTATCTCCCATTTCATCTTCATCTACATCCTCTTCCATTTCCATAATATTGTCCTCAAGTACATCGCCCTTGTATAGAACCTCTATATACTCCTTCCACCTTTCTGCTCTCCCTTCTTTGCTTAGAACTGGGTTTCCATCTGAGCTCTTGATATTCATACAAGTCGTTCTCTTGTCTCCAAAGGTCTCTTTAATTTTCCTGTAGGCGGTATCTATCTTACCCCTAGTGAGATAGGCCTCTACATCCTTACATTTGTCCTCTAGCCATCCCTGCTTAGCCATTTTGCACTTCCTGTCGATCTCATCTTTGAGACGTCTGTATTCCTTTTTGCCTGTTTCACTTACTGCATTTTTATATTTTCTCCTTTCATCAATTAAATTCATTATTTCTTCTGTTACCCAAGGATTTCTACTAGCCCTCGTCTTTTTACCTACTTGATCCTCTGCTGCCTTTACTACTTCATCCCTCAAAGCTACCCATTCTTCTTCTACTGTATTTATTTCCCCCATTCCTGTCAATTGCTCCCTTATGCTCTCCCTGAATCTCTGTACAACCTCTGGTTCTTTTAGTTTATCCAGGTCCCATCTCCTTAAATTCCCACCTTTTTGCAGTTTCTTCAGTTTTAATCTACAGGTCATAACCAATAGATTGTGGTCAGAGTCCACATCTGCCCCTGGAAATGTCTTACAATTTAAAACCTGGTTCCTAAATCTCTGTCTTACCATTATATAATCTATCTGATACCTTTTAGTATCTCCAGGGTTCTTCCATGTATACAACCTTCTTTCATGATTCTTAAACCAAGTGTTAGTTATGATTATGTTGTGCTCTGTGCAAAATTCTACCAGGCGGCTTCCTCTTTCATTTCTGTCCCCCAATCCATATTCACCTACTATGTTTCCTTCTCTCCCTTTTCCTACACTCGAATTCCAGTCACCCATGACTATTAAATTTTCGTCTCTCTTCACAATCTGAATAATTTCTTTTATTTCATCATACATTTCTTCAATTTCTTCGTCATCTGCAGAGCTAGTTGGCATATAAACTTGTACTACTGTAGTAGGTGTGGGCTTCGTGTCTATCTTGGCCACAATAATGCGTTCACTATGCTGTTTGTAGTAGCTTACCCGCATTCGTATTTTCCTATTCATTATTAAACCTACTCCTGCATTACCTCTATTTGATTTTGTGTTTATAACCCTGTAGTCACCTGACCAGAAGTCTTGTTCCTCCTGCCACCGAACTTCACTAATTCCCACTATATCTAACTTCAACCTATCCATTTCCCTTTTTAAATTTTCTAACCTACCTGCCCGATTAAGTGATCTGACATTCCACGCTCCGATCCGTAGAACGCCAGTTTTCTTTCTCCTGATAACGACATCCTCTTGAGTAGTCCCCGCCCGGAGATCCGAATGGGGGACTATTTTACCTCCGGAATATTTTACCCAAGAGGACGCCATCATCATGTAATCATACAGTAAAGCTGCATGCCCTCGGGAAAAATTACGGCTGTAGTTTCCCCTTGCTTTCAGCCGTTCGCAGTACCAGCACAGCAAGGCCGTTTTGGTTATTGTTACAAGGCCAGATCAGTCAATCATCCAGACTGTCGCCCTTGCAACTACTGAAAAGGCTGCTGCTCCTCTTCAGGAACCACACGTTTGTCTGGCCTCTCAACAGATACCCCTCCGTTGTGGTTGCACCTACGGTACGGCTATCTGTATCGCTGAGGCACGCAAGCCTCCCCACCAACGGCAAGGTCCATGGTTCATGGGGGGGGGGGGGGGGGGGTAGAGATTCTTACAGATTGGTAACGTCTGCTATGTCGCCGGATGTGACTGCATGCGATTATTTGTTGTGGGGGATTGTAAAAGACTATGAGCCTTCGTTACCGTCAGCAATGCCTAACAGGAGCTGTGGAAGCTGTAACTCAAAACACGCTCGCTACAGTGTGGGAACGATTTGAATACCACGCTGACATATGCCACGCATCTCAAGAGGGGCGCATTGAACACCTCTGAAAGGTATGAAAAACTTCTTGAGTTTCCCGTACATCAAAAAACAAAATTCATTGTATATGTTTATTGATTTCCGATTTATAGACGTGCCAAATCGGATGATTCTTTTTGATACACCCTGTATATCTTACACCATGTCATTTCTGTATTTTTCTCATGTTTGCTAGTGATTTGATAGCCCACAGCCTCCTTTATATCGTAAAATGCCATGTCACATTGGTCGCTGATTTGTATTGTACGACCTTGATCCCAATGGTTACCAATTCTGCACTACTGGCCATTAAAATTTCTACACCAAGAAGAAATGCAAACTATAAACGGGTATTCATTGTACACATATATTATACTAGAGCTGACATGTGATTACATTTTCACGCAGTTTGGGTGCATAGATCCTGAGAAATCAGCACCCACAATAACCACCTCTGGCCAGAATAACGGACTTGATTCGCCTGGGCATTGAGTCAAACAGAGCTTGGATGGCGTGTTCAGGTATAGCTGCCCATGCAGCTTCAACATGATACCACAGTTCATCAAGAGTACCGACTAGCTTATTGTGACGAGCCAGTTGCTCGGCCACCAGGCGTTTTCAGTTGCTGAGAGATCTGGAGAATGTGCTGTCCATGGCAGCAATTGAACATTTTCTGTATCCAGAAAGGCCCGTACAGGACCTGCAACATGCGGTCGTGCATTATCCTGCTGAAATGTAGGGTTTCGCAGGGATCGAATGACGGGTAGAGCCACGGGTCATAACACAACTGAAGTGTAGCGTCCACTGTTCAAAGTGCCGTCAATGCGAACAAGAGTTGACCGCAATTTGGTAACAAATGGCAACCCATACCATCACGCCGGGTGATACGCCAGTACGGCGATGACGAATACACGCTTCCAATGTGCGTTCGCCACGATGTCGCCAAGCACGGATGCGACCATCATGGTGCCGTAAACAGAACCTGGATTCATCCGAAAAAAAGACGTTTTGCCATTCGTGCACGCAGGTTCGTCGTTGCGTACACCATCGCAGGCGCTCCTGTCTGTGATGCAGCGTCAAGGGTAACCGCAGCCATGGTCTCCGAACTGATTGTCCATCTTGCTGCAAACGTCGTCGAACTGCTCGTGCAGATGGTTGTTGTCTTGCAAACGTCCCCATCTGTTGACTCAGGGATCGAGACGTGGCTGCACGATCCGTTATAGCCATGCAGATAAAATGCCTGTCATCTCGACTGCTAGTGATACGAGGCTGAGGGGATCCAGCACGGCGTTCTGTATTACCCTCCTGAACCCACCGATTCCATATTCTGCTAACAGTCACTGGATCTCGACCAACGCGAGCAGCAATGTCGCGATACGATGAACCGCAATCGTGATAGGCTACAATCCGACGTTTATCACAGTCGGAAACGTGATGGTACGCATTTCTCTTCCTTACACGAGGCATCACAACAACGTTTCACCAGGCAACGCCGGTCAATTGCTGTTTGTGTATGAGAAATCGGTTGGAAACTTTCCTCATGTCAGCACGTTGTAGGTATCGCCACCGGCGCCAATCTTGTGTGAATGCTCTGAAAAGCTAATCATTTGCATATCACAGCATCTTCTTCTTGTCGGTTAAATTTCGCGTCTGTAGCACGTCATCTCCGTGGTGCAGCAATTTTAATGGCCAGTATTGTAATAACCCTTTCGCCTTACATGCCTGTCTGAACGTTAAGAATTCGTGGGTGGAGGTTAGCCCTTGCACATAGCGTGACATCATTCTCAAGGAATGTTGTGGACATGGGTCGTGTGGTTTCATCCGAAGCAGCGCCGGCCACGTCGTGCCAGTCTTAACGTATTCCGGCTGCGGGCGCGCCAAGCCGCGACCTGACACTCGGGTTTGCTCCGTCCTCTCGGAAGTACCCGGAACAGCGTGATATTTCATTTAGCATTGCAGTTGGCACAACTCTCTGAGATCGGCAGGATTATGATGTCAGCGCTGTTAACACCTCACTATTTCTCTGTGGTATGAAGTACGTTCACAGGTCCAGTGGCTTTTTGTACAAAAAAAGGAATTCACAATCCTTCGAAATGAATGAAGATAATAGAAGAGAACGGTGAGAATTCTCAACTCACATAAGCGAGGGGTACTGCCTATTTGGTAGGAAACGACATTACAGTACCATACAGAAAGAATTTAAACTTTAGATGACAGCGAAACAGCAAAAAATTAGAACGATCGTCAGACGGGATTCATTATTCTATAAGTCCAGCACTTTGTGTTAAATGTGCAGCAGTGGGACACTTGAATAAATTTATGGAGTGAATAGTAAAATTTCTAAAGTCACAGCCGGCCGATGTGGCCGTGCTGTTCTAGGCGCTTCAGTCTGGAACCGCGCTGCTGCTACGGCCGCAGGTTCGAATCCTGCCTCGGGCATGGATGTGTATGATGTCCTTAGGTTAGTTAGGTTTAAGTAGCTCTACGTCTAGGGGACTGATGACCTCAGATGTGAAGTACCGTAGTGCTGTGAGCCATTTGAACCTTTTTTTTTCTAAAGTCACACCCATTATTCCATTTTCCGTTGCAACAGTTTCCAGTGGGAATAAACGGAGAGTATGGACACTTTGTATGTTACTGCAAAGTACGTTGGTTATGACAAGGGGCGTGCCTGGACCGATTTTTCAAGTCAAATCCCACTATAGTTGAATTTATGAAGGAAAAAGGAGGGCAGGATCGAAAATTAGAACGTCCGGAATAGATCGAAGACTTTGCATTTTAAATGGACTTAACTGCACACTGGCCGCTGTAAGACTTTGCAAGGTAACTGCTTTCTGATTTGATGAAGATGCATTTAAACGAAAATCGCGCTGTAGAAGGGACACATTCTGACAACGACAATCCGGATGCATGAGTTCACTGGCGTAAAGCAAAGCGCTAGGTTTGAAGAATTCATTGTGCCCTTGCGTGAATTGCAACGATAGTTTTATAAAGGTTTTGAGGCCACTGTCAGTTTGTAATCTGTTTTGAAGCTGTTTTTGAGACCCTTTGCCGCTTCAACTGAAAGTGCCACTGTGCATGTGCAGATGTGACTGATTGATCTGCAAGGTACTTTTAGCCCAGAATGTCTACACTGCTTATCTCAGCTAGATTTTCCAAATCTTCATAATGAGGTTGCAAAAGTGCTACAGTATTTCGATCGACATATTTGTGTGAAAGAGCTTTTTTCGATTATCCTGACAGTTTGTCCAGGTAAAAATTATGAACCAAAATAATTAATTAATACTGAAAACTTGTTTTGTTTGTGATATACTGTATGATGAGGAAAAATGTGAAATATAGAAACAGGTCACATGCAGTACGACTGTACTACCATTTAAATGAGGCGCGTCCACTGTTAAAACCGGTTCCCACAAGAGCGCGGCAGCGCGTCGTGCGGCAACGCCAGCGGCAAGCGTTTTGCGCCTTGACGCAGCGGCTCGCGGAATTGGCGTCCCCATCTGGAAGCGGCAGACGCTAGCGGTAGCCAATGACGGACAGCCACTGAGGTACGGGGCGGGACCCACTGAAACGCCCGGTGCGTTTCATTAACTGAATCTTACACCTACATGAAGGAAAGACGAAGTTGTGTGAAGACATACCAATTTCTCATTTTCTGTACAATGTACTCTTTCACATATTTCACTATTCATGTTTTCTCATTTCACCATAAACAGATTTCATGACCACCGTTCATGATTGTTCACTATCTCCTAACACAATGAAACAATGTACGACAAAAGAGATTATTCAGACAGTTAAGCGAGACAAAAATTTTAAATGTGATACGGTATCAGGTACAGGAAAACAGTAAGAACACAAAGGCTTGGGGGAGGGGATGAAAGTGGAAGCCACCTGATAGAAGTTCGCACAGATCATAATGTAATCATCGCCAGCACCTTGCTAAAGAACCATGAAAGAATAATACATATTTGGAACAAAGTTTTCGAAACCAGATTTTAAATTATAAGACATTTCCTGGTGCAGACGCAAACCTACAATAATTTATTGGTTACGAGCTGCAGTTTACAACTAAAGAGACAGTAAATGGTACAAATTAAGGAAATGTAACTTGAATAAGTCAAGACCCACAGTTTTTCGATAATCTTAAAGTTACCATAATGCAACGATTGACTGAAACAGAGAAAGGAATCCGCTAGAATATGGATATCTTTGAGAGAAGAAGTTGTGAATGCAGCAGAGTATGTGAACGGGAAGAATGTACAGTAGAAATCGTTAGATAAAACGTGATATATTAAATCTGACAAGAGGGAAAAATATAAAAATGCAGCAAATGAAGTAGGCCATGGGAAATAGAAATGTCTAAACATGACGACAGAAAGTCCAAAATTGCAACACGATTTTGCACTTGGAAAACAAAGGGGAATGAAAGTGAGAAAGAACAAAGAAATCTTTGCTCAAAGGAGAAGCAACTGTCAAGAACTTATTTAGCAAGCCAGAACCTATTACCTAAAATGAACTGTACGCAAAGGCCACGCAATGCGTTTTTACCTCTGCACACTCATTAAAATTTCGTGTAAAGGTTTACATAAATTCGATACAGCAAGTAACCACGACGAATAACGAAAAGAAATTCGGTCCTTTATCGAGAGAAGTTATCAGGCTGTAACATGCCCAAGAATCAAATTTTTCTACCAAATAGTTTCCTTGGAATCGGATGATAAGTATTTCATAGCTGCCGTCGCGTTCGCGCCAGCGGTGCGGCGAAAGTTCGTGTGGTCCGGGGTTCCGTACCTGACGTCACGCATAGCGCGTTCTGTGATTGGCGCCGCGGACCTCGAGCGCGGCACGCGGCAGCAGAAGCGATTCGACATGGTCAAACCGCGATGCAGAGCCCGCCGCGCCACGCCGCTGACTGCGTGCCGCGTGGTTTTGATCCGCGGCTGCCCTAGTGGGAACCGGCCTTTATCCCCTCTTCTCCTTCCTCGCGTACAGACATCGCGGCGTGGCGGTGGGGCGGTGGAGCGGTTGCGAAATGTGAAGCGAAGCTGAGCGCTTTGGCACTCAGTCCTGGGCATAGCCCACAAACCGAAATCTTGGCCACCCTTGATCTAAAGCATTTCCGAGTTTGACACCGAGCGAGCTGTGAATAGGTATTCTTGAACTTGACATTTCCATTCATTTACTGTGTAAATCTGATTTAATATCTCGGCACCTCAAGATACAGAAGAGATGTTTTCAGAATCGTCTGTTGTACAAAGATCAATAAATGCAGCCAGTGTTATTTGTGCCTAATTAATATTCGCTCACGGAAATTATTTTCGTTAAAATACATCCTTTCACCATTCTTTAAGTGAACATAGAGCTGCGCTATGGTGGAATGTCTTTGTTGTAGTTGAAAACCCAAAAAGTCCACACAGTTTCACTGCTGCTGAATCAACGTCCGGACTGATATGTGAACAGGCCTACTTCACCCACGGGGTTTGCGAGTCATTTGTTTCTGAAGTTGAAAATAGTGTGAATATGCCTTTGTCAATGTCTTTACACATATATTTTACGCCACACGCTGAACTGTAAGCCATCACATCGATACAGAGTAAAATTGGGAACTATAGGACCAGGCAATTTTATCGACATTAACGTGACTGCCGTTTCGAAGCTTTGTCATTGTCGTCCGACCTCTGTCTGCGGGGCTCTCTGTCAGTACAGGAGATGTTTGTTTCATTCTGTATGGTCTCCTAGTGCAGCTACCTGGGAATTTTTTTGTGCATTGTCCATCTTTCACGCAAGGAAATTGAGCATTATTGTGGATCATCTACACTGAAGAGCCAAATGAACTGGTACACCTGCCTGATATTGCATAGGGCCCCGTGAGCACGCAGAAGTGCCTCAACATGATGTGGCATGGACATGACTGTCTGAATGAATGCTGGAGGGATCTGACACCATGAGTCCTACAGCGCTGTCCATAAATCCGTAAGGGTACAAGGAGATGGAGATCTCTTCTGAACAGCACGTTGTAAGGCATGCCACATACGCTCAATAATGTTCACATCTGAGGAGTTTGATGGTCAGCGGAAGTATTTAAACTCAGAACAGTGTTCCTGGAGCCACTCCGTAGTAGTTCTGGACGTGTGGGGTGTCGCATTGTCCTGCTGGAATTCTGAAGTCTGTCGGAATGCACAATGGACGTGAATGGATGCAGCTAATCAGACAGGATGCTTACGTATGTGTCACCTGTCACAGTCGTATCCAGACGTATCAGGGGTCCCATATCAGCCCAACTGCACACGCCCTACACCATTACAGAGCCTCCACCATCTTGAACAGTCCGCTGCTGACTACAGGGTCCATGGATTCGTGAGGTTGACTCCATACCCATACACGTCCATCCGCTCAATACAGTTTGAAACGAGAGTCGTCGACCAGGCTACATGTTTCCAGTCATCAACCGTCCAATGTTGGTGTTCACTGTCCCAGGAGACGCGTAACGCTTTGCGTCGTACAGTCATCAAGAATACACGGCTGGGCCTTCGGCTCCAAAAGCCCCTGTCGATGTTGTTTCGTTGAATGGTTGGCACGCTGACATTTGTTGACGGCCCCACATTGAAATATGTAGCAATTTGCGGAAAGGTTGCACTTCTGTCACGTTGAACAATTCTCCTCAGTTGTCGTTGGTCCTGTTCGTGCAGGATCTTTTTCCAGCCGCAGTGATGTCGGATATTTGATGTTTTATCGGATTCCTGATATTCAAGGTACACTCGTGAAATGGGAGTACGGAAGAATACCCACTTAATTGCTAGCTCGGAGATGCTGTGTCCCATCGATTGTGGCCGACTATGACACTACATTCAAACTCACATAAATTTTGATAACCTGCCACTATAGTAGCAGTAGTGGATCTAACAACTGCACCAGACACTCGTTGTCTTATGCAGGCCTTGGCGACCGCAGCGCCTTATTCTGCCTATTTACATATCTCTGTATTTGAATACGCATGCCTGTAGCAGTTTCTTTGACATTTCAGTGTATATGTTGTGCATCATCTTGTCCATGGCGGAATCAGGTATTTTTGCGCTGATGATGTCATAAATTTTATTGGGTCAGTCTTCCTTTTTAAACAAAGGCAAAATATGTGCATTTGGTGAGCCACGCCTTTTCCATTCAATAAAATACACGAAACATAGCATTTCTCGACACACTGTTCTTTCCCATAGTTACAACTAACATTTACTTCTTCACTTTTAACCTAAAAACTCTTCTATTACATCTATCAATAACAGCCTCTCCTGATAATAATCATCGACTTCGTCATTGTATGCTGTACTACATGTGAGATTTATGAATAAATCAGGACGACCGAACGTGAGAACATAGGAGAACACGTCTTGAGTATACTCCTCCAGGTATCGTGGACAAGTCACAAACGACGAGGGTAGAATTACCATCTAGCACATATTATTAGGATTTACAGTTGCATTCTTTGACACAAAATCTTTAAGAGAAATATAATTATCTGCTCTCAACAGCTTTATTTAATGATATGTGTTGCAGCCATTCACTTTTTACCCTAAGTGACATATCGACATAAAAGTGACTTGCAAGTCGTTTGTATCATGATACATTTTATAATCATTTTTTCGAATCATCATATGATATGCATAAAAGTCCATACTGAGCCATGCTGGTGCTGTTTGTAGGTTTCGTCCTTTGTTGGAGGCCTGACTGTATCGCTTAGCTGACATGGTTGTTGTTGCTTGTCTTCTTCTCGTGTTGACTGGCGCCACTTGGTTTCGCAAGCGTAGTCTGTCCGCTAGTGGCAGCAGCGGCGGTTATCGATATGAAGTAACTGATACTCTTCCTTTGGGGCGATAGTGTAGTTCTTCTGGGTCGTGTCAGTGGGCAATTCGGTTGGGAACTCAGGAGGAGCCAGGGCCGCACATTGAGAGAACACACCGGGACCACTGGCGGCGCACATGGACTGCCAGATCGAAGGCCTGTGGTCACGAGGGTGCACGACCTTGTCGTAAACCGGATCCTGCAAGTTTTACCTTGAATGCATTTGGATTCAAGTAGAGAAACCTCCACCATTATGAGATCTTGCGATTCTCTAGTGACTTGGGTTTATGTTGCTGCTCGTAGAGTTGCTGAGGGGAAGAGCAGCGAGTGGAGCGCTTGGGGAAGGTGGAACTAATTAGCTTTCCTCGACTTCTAATTACTATTTACTGCGTTCAGTTTGTTATTATTTGTTAAGTTCTACCAGCGGTATTTGTCCTGCCTCGTGGCTGCTAAGGCCCCAGTTACCTGCCCTGGTGGTAAGTGTATGTAACGGCAGTGTACGTTTCCTTGCCTTGCCGCTGCTGTCTGGTGAGGCGAGTAGTTTTGACAGCTTTCTTGATTGTAGGTTGGTTGGCGATTCTTCTACTCTGGTGGCAGTGGTCCCTTTCTCGTTCTGGGCGCTCTAAGCACCGTATTCCGCAGGCGGAGATCATCATTAGTCATTCGTTAGACTGCCACCAGTCTGAGTTACCATCTTATGAAGTGAATGCAACTGTTGGCTGCGTATCTCAACGCTCGCGAAAGTGTTTTTTTGCCGGACCTACTCAGAGATCGATTCCTGGTGCACTGTCTCTGGCTGGTCCTTGTGTTTTATTATTGTATTTGCTGTTGAATTGTATATTTTTAAATTTTGTTTATAATTGTCATTCTTGACGTTACCGCAGGTTTAAATGATTCTGTTACCAAGTTTACCATCATTTTGTATCACCTGCTTGGTGATCAGTTGCTTGTCCTTTTAAATTAATCTTTGCTGTTGTATTTGCCGTTTTGCAGTATGTTTGTTAAATGTTTTTGTAATTGCCGTTCTTGGGTTTAAAGGCCTTCAGCTGTGACTGTGGTTACTTCCCTTAAAATTCTAATTGGGATCACATTGGCTTGTTTTTAAAACATTATTTGCTGTGTCTGTATTTCATGCTCATTTGGTAAATTGTAACACACTAAAAGTACCACTAATTACACAGTTGTTTATCCCTTCCTTAATAACGTGTGATAACTTTATTTATTGCTGAGTCTGGAATTACCGTTTTAAAATAAATTTGTGCAATTGCAAAAGAGAACCAATAGTAACTGATTATGGCCCCTTCCACAATCGTAACCGAATCCTGCCTTCCTTGATTACCAAGTTGAACATAGGTGACTCTTTTTTTGGCAACTTAAGCATATTATAGGCTTGAATTCCTCCCCCCATGAACCATGGACCTTGCCGTTGGTGGGGAGGCTTGCGTGCCTCAGCGATACAGATAGCCGTACCGCAGGTGCAACCACAACGGAGGGGTATCTGTTGAGAGGCCAGACAAACGTGTGGTTCCTGAAGAGGGGCAGCAGCCTTTTCAGTAGTTGCAAGGGCAACAGTCTGGATGATTGACTGATCTGGCCTTGTAACAATAACCAAAACGGCCTTGCTGTGCTGGTACTGCGAACAGCTGAAAGCAAGAGGAAACTACGGCCGTAATTTTTCCCAAGGGCATGCAGCTTTACTGTATGATTAAATAATGATGTCATCCTCTTGGGTAAAATATTCCGGGTGGGGACTACTCAAGAGGATGTCGTTATCAGGAGAAAGAAAACTGGCGTTCTACGGATTGGAGCGTGGAATGTCAGATCACTTAACTGGGCAGGTAGGTTAGAAAATCTAAAAAGGGAAATGGATAGGTTAAAGTTAGATATAGTGGGAATTAGTGAAGTTCGGTGGCAGGAGGAACAAGACTTCTGGTCAGGTGACTACAGGGTTATAAACACAAAATCAAATAGGGGTAATGCAGGAGTAGGTTTAATAATGAATAGGAAAATACGAATGCGGGTAAGCTACTACAAACAGCATAGTGAACGCATTATTGTGGCCAAGATAGATACGAAGCCCACACCTACTACAGTAGTACTAGTTTATACGCCAACTAGTGCTGCAGATGACGAAGAAATTGAAGAAATGTATGATGAGATAAAAGAAAATATTCAGATAGTGAAGGGTGACGAAAATTTAATAGTCATGGGTCACTGGAATTCGAGAGTAGGAAATGGGAGGGATGGAAACGTAGTGGGTGAATATGGATTGGGGAAGAGAAATGAAAGAGGAGGCCGTCTGGTAGAATTTTGCACAGAGCATAATTTAATCATAGCTAACATTTGGTTTAAGAATGATGAAAGAAGGTTGTATACATGGAAGAACCCTGGAGATATTAAAAGGTATCAGATAGATTATATAATGGTAAGACAGGGATTTAGGAACCAGGTTTTAAATTGTAAGACATTTCCAGGGGCAGATGTGGACTCTGACCACAATCTATTGGCTATGACCTGTAGATTAAAACTGAAGAAACTGCAAAAAGGTGGGAACTTAAGGAGATGAGACCTGGATAAACTGAAAGAACCAGAGGTTGTGCAGAGTTTCAGGGAGAGCATAAGGGAACAATTGACAGGAATGGGGGAAAGAAATACAGTAGAAGAAGAATGGGTAGCTTTGAGGGATGAAGTAGTGAAGGCAGCAGAGGATCAAGTAGGTAAAAAGACGAGGGCTGGTAGAAATCCTTGGGTAACAGAAGAAATATTGAATTTAATTGATGAAAGGAGAAAATATAAAAATGGAGTAAATGAAGCAGGCAAAAAGGAATACAGACGTCTCAAAAATGAGATCGACAGGAAGTGCAAAATGGCTAAGCAGGGATGGCTAGAGGACAAATGTAAGGATGTAGAGGCTTATCTCACTAGGGGTAAGATAGATACTGCCTTCAGGAAAATTAAAGAGACCTTTGGAGATACGAGAACCACTTGTATGAACATCAAGAGCTCAGATGGAAACCCAGTTCTAAGCAAAGAAGGGAAAGCAGAAAGGTGGAAGGAGTATATAGAGGGTCTATACAAGGGCGATGTACTTGAGGACAATATTATGGAAATGGAAATGTAGATGAAGATGAAATGGGAGATACGATACTGCGTGAAGAGTTTGACAGAGCACTGAAAGACCTGAGTCGAAACAAGGCCCCCGGAGTAGACAACATTCCATTGGAACTACTGACGGCCTTGGGAGAGCCAGTCCTGACAAAACTCTACCATCTGGTGAGCAAGATGTATGAAGCAGGCGAAATACCCTCAGACTTCAAGAAGAATATAATAATTCCAATCCCAAAGAAAGCAGGTGTTGACAGATGTCAAAATTACCGAACAGTCAGTTTAATAAGCCACAGCTGCAAAATACTAACACGAATTCTTTACAGAGGAATGGAAAACCTAGTAGAAGCCGACCACGGGGAAGATCAGTTTGGATTCCGTAGAAATATTGGAACACGTGAGGCAATACTGACCTTACGACTTATCTTAGAAGAAAGATTAAGGAAAGGCAAACCTACGTTTCTAGCATTTGTAGACTTAGAGAAAGCTTTTTACAATGTTGACTGGAATACTCTCTTTCAAATTCTGAAGGTGGCAGGGGTAAAATACAGGGAGCGAAAGGCTATTTACAATTTGTACAGAAACCAGACAGATGGCAGTTATAAGAGTCTATGGACATGAAAGGGAAGCAGTTGTTGGGAAGGGAGTAAGACAGGGTTGTAGCCTCTCCCCGAGAAGAAATATAAACTTTAAGGTTCGCCGATGACATTGTAATTCTGTCAGAGACAGCAAAGCACTTGGAAGAGCAGTTGAACGGAATGGATAGCGTCTTGAAAGGAGGATATAAGATGAACATCAACAAAAGCAAAACGAGAATAATGGAATGTAGTCGAATTAAGTCGGGTGATGCTGAGGGAATTAGATTAGGAAATGAGGCACTTAAAGTAGTAAGGGAGTTTTGTTATTTGGGGAGCAAAATAACTACTGATGGTCGAAGTAGAGAGGATATAAAATGTAGACTGGCAATGGCAAGGAAAGCGTTTCTGAACAAGAGAAATTTGTTAACATCGAGTATAGATTTAAGTGTCAGGAAGTCATTTCTGAAGGTGTTTGTATGGAGTGTAGCCATGTATGGAAGCGAAACATGGACAATAAATAGTTTGGACAAGAAGAGATTAGAAGCTTTCGAAATGTGGTGCTACAGAAGAATGCTGAAGATTAGATGGGTAGATCACATAACTAATGAGGAAGTACTGAATAGCATTGGGGAGAAGAGAAGTTTGTGGCACAACTTGACCAGAAGAAGGGATCGGTTGGTAGGACATGTTCTGAGGCATCGAGGGATCACCAATTTAGTATTGGAGGGCAGCGTGGAGGGTAAAAATCGTAGAGGGAGACCAAGAGATGAATACACTAAGCAGATTCAGATGGATGTAGGTTGCAGTAGGTACTGGGAGATGAAGAAGCTTGCACAGGATAGAGTAGCATGGAGGGCTGAATCTAACCAGTCTCAGGACTGAAGACCACAACAACAACAACAACAGGCTTGAATCGCGGTGTTTAAAAACGATAACTTTTCTGCCCCTTTCTAAAAATCAGCGGATACTCCGAAGCATCATAGTATTTATGTGTATCAGACACGCTGGTTAATTTGTTAAACGATACATACAAAACAATGTTGCGACTTGCAAATTGTTTACTTATAACCGAGTGTGTTACTTCATTTACGAGTGGTGCGTTATATTATCTCCGGTGTTCCACACTTAGTGACCGGTCTGGGTGGATCACTTATTGGCATTTTTCTCCTGACATTTTCTCTGAAACAGTTTTAATAGACGGCTATGTTCATGCCGATTATCTGGTGGAAGTAAAGATCAAATTCTGAAGGAAATATCACGTTGAGCCGTAAGCGAAATACCTGTTATTTTGACTTTTGCACTCACGCAAAATGAAGCCATCTTGAAGCACTCATTATATTTTCTACTTATGTTTAAGGAACACCTCGTATCATTTCGTTCCTACTGGGGTAGAGTTTTAGAGGTTCGCCTCTCTCACCTAGTAGTGATATTTTGCCACCAGAGCAGAACATACCAACCGTTTCTTCATTCAATTCCGACACATTACAATGCCTGCAATTTTTACATATCTTTTGTAAGACGACTTATCGATGAGTAACATACTCAATTACTGGATCATAATGAAATGCAGCCTCACTAAAAAAAACTCCCACTTTCTACATCTAAAGGCACGACGTCACTCTGTATGTTGTACAGCCTCTAAATGAAGCCGTCATTAGGAGTCTTCAAGCCCATCACGAACTATACGAGACACTTTATTCTCTGCGTATAAAATACGACGGGTTGCGATTAGTCTAATGTCTCTTTACCGCGTAAGGCCGCATGACGTCCTGCATCTAAGATCCGGCGGATCTGAGATTGCTCCGAGGTTTCTTGCCTTCGAATAATTTTAACAGCGCTAAATCGAATTTACGTTTTTGAGGCATATAGTAATAATTTTAAATATTTTTCTTTGGCTTAAAGTCGGATTTTACTGTTGCATCTCTACAAAAGCGATCCAGCTATGCCACATGGTGTAGGAATTCAAAATCGTTAGCGGCGGACACAATAACATTAGATTCGCACTGACACGAAAAACTATAAACACCAAGAGTCGCCAACCACCGCCCAAGCGTCGCCTGCATCCCACTCACGTACACCATATTTAAAAATATTAACAATACTCAGCAAGATAACACAACTTTATGAAGTACCCCATGTTCGTCATCAGGGTTCAAGCTATTTCCATACAAAATTTCATCAAAATCGGTTCAGCGGTTTAGTCGTGAAAACGTTATAGATAGTCATTTTCGCAGTTAATAATACTAGCACGGGAATATTAATTAAACACATTAAGGAAAAATGGCTTTTTCAACGGGTAAATAGATACATAGGTACAAAGTAGGTAACTGCGAAGATCAGGTAAAGTCAGGAATGCAGATACACAAGTCACTGAGGAATAACACAAAGAGGAAGTGCAGGCAAGCAAAGACGAAATGGCTGCATGAAGAGTGGAAGAAATCAAAAATGAAATGATTGTCAGAAGGGCTGACTCAACATATAGGAAAGTCAAAGTAGCACTCGATGAAATTAAAGCAAGGGTAGTAAAATTAAAAGTGTAACAGGAATTCTGTTGTCAAATTCAAAAGAGGGGGCACATAGGTGGGAAGAGTAAGTTGAAGGCCTCTATGGGGGGAAAGAATTGTCTGACGTGATAGAAAAAAACAGGAGCTGAAAACACGATTCGATTTAGAATTGATGGGGGATTCAGTATTATAATCAGAATTTAAGAGAGCTTTGAAGGACTTAAGATCAAATAAGACAGAAGGGATAGATAACATTCCACCAGAATTTCTAAAATCATTGGGGAAAGTAGCAACAATACCACTATTCACGCTGGTATGTAGAATGTACGAGTTTTGAGACATACGATCTGACTTTCAAAAAAATATCATCCACACAATTCCGAAGATTGCAAGAGCTGACAAGTGCCAGAATTATCGCACAATCAGCTTAACAGTTCATGCATCCAAGTTAATGAAAGGAATTATATACAGAACAATGGAAAAGGAATTTGAGGATGTGTTAAATGACGATCTGTCTGGCTTTAGGAAAGATAAAGGCACCAGAGAGGCAATTCGGATGACGTGGTTGATAATGGTAGCAAGACTAAAGAAAAATCAAGACACGTTTATTGGATTTGTTGAACTGGAAAAAGCTTTCGGCAGTATAAAATAGTGTAAGATGTTGGAAGTACTGAGAAAAGTATAGGGAGAGACGGGTAATATGCAGTATGTACAACAGCCAAGAGGGAATAATAAGACTGGACGACCAAGAGTGAAGCGCACAGATTAAAAAGGGTATCAGACAGCAATGTAATCTTTCGCCCCTACTGCTCAAACTGTACATCGAAGAAGCAATGATGGAAATCAAAGAAAGGTTCAGAAGTGGAATTGAGATTCAAGGCGAAAGGATATCAATGATACGATTTGCTGATGACATTGTTATTCTGAGTGAAAGTGAAGAAGAATTACATTATATGCTGAATCAAATGAAAAGTCTAATGAATACTGAATATGGATTGAGACTAAATCGAAGAAAGACGAAAGCAATGAGAAGCAGCAGAAATGAGAACAGCTGGACAAACACACACACCCATGCCCGAGGGAGGACTCGTACCTCTGCCAGGACCATTCAAATCAATAAATATCATGTATCACGCACTTTCTAAAGCAAGCTATGTCCTTCCTCACTGTTCACGGAATCTCCATACGGAACATCGTCGCTTCAGAGATTTAATCGTGAAAATGTAACAGACAAAGTTACTACTGCATTTACAATGATAATACGAATTACACTCTAGTGCGTTACTCTTGTAGAACTGAAATGGGAAAAGGAGTTGTTTCATACATTAAGATGGAACGCAGGGTGAACAACACTGCAACATGCTTGAGAATTAATACTGAAAAATAATTCGCTTTTAATTGCTACGGTATACAGGTCCTCACTGGGAATTTTGAAACATTTATGAGGCATATGCATTCACTTCTATGCTATCTAGCAGGCAGCACCAAGCAGTTAATAGTATGTGGTGATATCAGTGAAGATTTTCTAAAGGATTCTGATAGCAAATATGATCTGGAACACTATTTGGATCCTGAAGTTTGATCTCAGTAATTAGCTTTCTAGCTTGGGTAGACAATGAAAGTAGGATTGTAATTAATGTTTTCTTTGAGGTTTAAAGTAAGAAAAATGATGTTGATGCACAGTTGGGGCAAATAAGATAGTTTTCAGTATGCGGTAAAGAGACTCCTCAGTGGAAATCAGAGTAATTAATGCTGCCAGCACAAACCTTTTTAAAAAATAGTATACAAGAGAGTGCCTGAGGTGAACCTTATAATGAACAAAACTCTGATATTAAATTTAATCTATCCCACAGTAAATTTATTTCATTACTTGAAAATTGGTTCCTGTATAAGTTAATCAGAAAAGACAGTAAACAGCTGTGGAAAGAACCATAGGTCACGAGAGGGCTTAAAGTGTCTTGGGAAAGGAAAAGGGAAACGTATCTGTTGTCAATAAGGAGCAAAAATCCTGCATTTGTTGCAGACTGGAAAAACTAAACAAAATTATTAAGAAAAGTTACTAAAAGTTGAGAAACATACATATAATGTCAAAAATTAGTATTTCTGACAACAGGCTTAAGGCTAATGGATTGTAGTAATAGAAGAGGCAGGACAATATGTCACAGAAAAATATAACATCACTAACAACTTAAGTGGTGCAAATGATCAGTCACAGGTGGAAAATATGAGTAATAACGATTTCTTAATATTAGAAAATGTAGAGACGAACAGTTCAAGAGAGAAATTACAAGAGTGTGTTGGTCAAGCAACTTATATAAAATTCGTGCTGATCTCTCATGCACTTCTCCTTCTGAAATTAAGAAAATTTTATGGTAAATAATCCACTGCAGTTCAAAGTAACATTGATGTATATAACTGGAATACTAGAAGAAAAAAAGATATTCATTACGAGGAGTTCAGGAATTATTAACTCAGAACTGTTTTTCAACATAATTGCAAAAGGTCAGCATGTAGGCACAGTTACATATAATGAATGTAATTGGAATTTAATGTGATTCTTTCCGCATTATTACGATTAATTGTACTAATGATTCATGGAACATTGAAAAAGCTAACTTCCTTTTTATGGCTCCAGAGTATTTGAGCTGAGTTTTTCTCCCAAGTATGTAAATTATGAAACTTTCTTTATTTTGCCAAATTCTGACTACATTATATTTCAGCTTCACAAATACTATCATAAACGGTTTTGACTACTTAGTAAACCATCATTAGATGTTCTTTTTAAAAAGAAAGGGATGGCAATTTTTATCAGTCTTCTGACTGGTTTGATGAGGACTGTCATGACCCCCTCTCATGTCCCAACCTCTCATCTCAGGGTAGCACTTATAGCTAATGTAGCCAGTTATTTGTTGGATATATTCGAATCACTGTCTTCCCCTACAATTTTTACCCTCAACAGTTCCCTCTAATAGTATGGAATTTATTCCTTGATGACTTGACACATGTGCTACCGTGCAGTCACTTCTTCTTGTCAATGTTCTCCATATGGAAGCTATTCCATGATGTCTTAACACATGTGCTATCATCCAAACACTTCTTCTTGTGAACGTTATCCATATGTTCCTTTTCTCGCCTATTCTGTGGAAAACCTCATTTCTTATCTTATACTCCGCCTAATTTACACTCTCTGAAGTAGGTAACTCGTGAAAATAGAAATGAACAAGGGAAGAGAGGGGCCTACAGTGGAACATATATGCGTTCTGACTGTTAGAATATCAGTTTATACTTAACCAAGTAATAACATTAACTTAATAACGTCTATATTGCAAATACTAGATAACAAACATTTATAATATAAATGATAGAGTAAACCAGTATAAAATCTCGTAACTACTAGTGGACGTAAGATGGACATACATTACAAGCTGGTTACATAGTGCCCCCTTACGTACGTGACCTGTGAATGGTGAAATGGTCACTGATGGTCGAAAGTGCACAATAAACAGGCAGTTCTTAACTATTAGTCCTCCTTTCTAGACGTCCTACCAACAATTATTTCATTCTCATTACGTTCGTAAAAGCTTCTACTATGGTCTCCCTGGTCCATTTCATCGTTTACATATCCCAGTAATTCCCAACACTTATCTTTCTTTACCTCTCTGATCAACCTCACTGAAAGTTTTCGAATTTAACGTCCATATCTCATTACCACAAGACAAAACTGGTAGTATGCTAGTTAGGTACTATCTTTACTATTTCAATCATTTCAATGAATTACATTCTCATAACGCAATTATGGAATGCTAAAGCAGTCCTACAAGAACAGTGTTTTGAAGGAGAAGAGTTTTCAACTTAGGTTTGGACAACTTTCTGTGATACAATCTCCCTAATTTGCATTTTCCATTGTTTTTGTACCGGTTTGTGATATAATTTCGTAGTCAAATATCAAAGCAATGTCGGTCGCAGCACCGAATAACTAATTCTTTAATCTCAGCAAAAATTTTCATCAAGTGATTTACAATTACTTTATATACATTTACGACAGCAGAGCAATGTTGCTGATTGCTTGATGATACCATCGATACCATAAAATCCCCCGAAATTTTATTTTAGGGTTCTTGTAAGAAATTTATTTGGAGTGCTGAAACCACTTTTGACACTTTTTCCCATAATTTACTAAAATAAATTGAGGATCTGTAGCAACTAGGCCTTGGATTTCATGGGAGACAAATTTATTTTACTGATTCTTAAATTGTATGACATACTAACAAAAGAAACTGTCAATATAATTCAGATTCAGTTCAAAGCTGTTTCGAAAAGTATCATTTATTCAGTAGATGCTGGATGACAAAATATCACTTTCTGTACAAACGTATCACACGAGTTACAATTATTAAAATGTAAATAACATCTACATCTACATCTACATCTATACTCCGCGAGCCACCTTACGGTGTGTGGCGGAGGGTACTTATTGTACCACTATCTGATCCCCCCTTCCCTGTTCCATTCACGAATTGTGCGTGGGAAGAACGACTGCTTGTAAGTCTCCGTATTTGCTCTAATTTCTCGGATCTTTTCGTTGTGATCATTACGCGAGATATATGTGGGCGGTAGTAATATGTTGCCCATCTCTTCCCGGAATGTGCTCTCTCGTAATTTCGATAATAAACCTCTCCGTATTGCGTAACGCCTTTCTTGAAGTGTCCGCCACTGGAGCTTGTTCAGCATCTCCGTAACGCTCTCGCGCTGACTAAATGTCCCCATGACGAATCGCGCTGCTTTTCGCTGGATCATGTCTATCTCTTCTATTAATCCAACCTGGTAAGGGTCCCATACTGATGAGCAATACTCAAGAATCGGACGAACAAGCGTTTTGTAAGCTACTTCTTTCGTCGATGAGTCACATTTTCTTAGAATTCTTCCTATGAATCTCAACCTGGCGCCTGCTTTTCCCACTATTTGTTTTATGTGATCATTCCACTTCAGATCGCTCCGGATAGTAACTCCTAAGTATTTTACGGTCGTTACCGCTTCCAATGATTTACCACCTATGGCATAATCGTACTGGAATGGATTTCTGCCCCTATGTATGCGCATTATATTACATTTATCTACGTTTAGGGAAAGCTGCCAGCTGTCGCACCATGCATTAATCCTCTGCAGGTCCTCCTGGAGTACGTACGAGTCTTCTGATGTTGCTACTTTCTTGTAGACAACCGTGTCATCTGCAAATAGCCTCACGGAGCTACCGATGTTGTCAACTAAGTCATTTATGTATATTGTAAACAATAAAGGTCCTATCACGCTTCCCTGCGGTACTCCCGAAATTACCTCTACATCTGCAGATTTTGAACCGTTAAGAATGACATGTTGTGTTCTTTCTTCTAGGAAATCCTGAATCCAATCACAAACCTGGTCCGATATTCCGTAAGCTCGTATTTTTTTCACTAAACGTAAGTGCGGAACCGTATCGAATGCCTTCCTGAAGTCCAGGAATACGGCATCAATCTGCTCGCCAGTGTCTACGGCACTGTGAATTTCTTGGGCAAATAGGGCGAGCTGAGTTTCACATGATCTCTGTTTGCGGAATCCATGTTGGTTATGATGAAGGAGATTTGTATTATCTAAGAACGTCATAATACGAGAACACAAAACATGTTCCATTATTCTACAACAGATTGACGTAAGCGAAATAGGCCTATAATTATTCGCATCTGATTTATTACCCTTCTTGAAAATGGGAACGACCTGCGCTTTCTTCCAGTCGCTAGGTACTTTACGTTCTTCCAGCGATCTACGATAAATTGCTGATAGAAAGGGGGCAAGTTCTTTAGCATAATCACTGTAGAATCTTAAGGGTATCTCGTCTGGTCCGGATGCTTTTCCGCTACTAAGTGATAGCAGTTGTTTTTCAATTCCGATATCGTTTATTTCAATATTTTCCATTTTGGCGTCCGTGCGACGGCTGAAGTCAGGGACCGTGTTACGATTTTCCGCAGTGAAACAGTTTCGGAACACTGAATTCAGTATTTCTGCCTTTCTTCGGTCGTCCTCTGTTTCGGTGCCATCGTGGTCAACGAGTGACTGAATAGGGGATTTAGATCCGCTTACCGATTTTACATATGACCAAAACTTTTTAGGGTTCTTCTTTAGATTGTTTGCCAATGTTTTATGTTCGAATTCGTTGAATGCTTCTCTCATTGCTCTCTTTACGCTCTTTTTCGCTTCGTTCAGCTTTTCCTTATCAGCTATGATTCGACTACTCTTAAACCTATGATGAAGCTTTCTTTGTTTCCGTAGTACCTTTCGTACATGATTGTTATACCACGGTGGATCTTTCCCCTCGCTTTGGACCTTAGTCGGTACGAACTTATCTAAGGCGTATTGGACGATGTTTCTGAATTTTTTCCATTTTTGTTCCACATCCTCTTCCTCAGAAATGAACGTTTGATGGTGGTCACTCAGATATTCTGCGATTTGTGCCCTATCACTCTTGTTAAGCAAATATATTTTCCTTCCTTTCTTGGCATTTCTTATTACACTTGTAGTCATTGATGCAACCACTGACTTATGATCACTGATACCCTCTTCTACATTCACGGAGTCGAAAAGTTCCGGTCTATTTGTTGCTATGAGGTCTAAAACGTTAGCTTCACGAGTTGGTTCTCTAACTATCTGCTCGAAGTAATTCTCGGACAAGGCAGTCAGGATAATGTCACAAGAGTCTCTGTCCCTGGCTCCAGTTCTGATTGTGTGACTATCCCATTCTATACCTGGTAGATTGAAGTCTCCCCCTATTACAATAGTATGATCACGAAACTTCTTCACGACGTTCTGCAGGTTCTCTCTGAGGCGCTCAACTACTACGGTTGCTGATGCAGGTGGTCTATAGAAGCATCCGACTATCATATCTGACCCACCTTTGATACTTAACTTAACCCAGATTATTTCACATTCGCATTCGCTAATAACTTCACTGGATATTATTGAATTCTTTACTGCTATAAATACTCCTCCACCATTGGCGTTTATCCTATCCTTGCGGTATATATTCCATTCTGTGTCTAGGATTTCGTTACTGTTCACTTCCGGTTTTAACCAACTTTCCGTTCCTAATACTATATGCGCACTATTTCCTTCAATAAGAGATACTAATTCAGGAACCTTGCCCTGGATACTCCTGCAGTTTACCAATATTACGTTAACTTTTCCTGTTTTTGGTCTCTGAGGACGGACGTTCTTTATCAACGATGATAATGTCCTCTCTGGTAAGCCGTCAGGTATTTTATCGTTTCGCCCAAGGGGGGGTCCCTCTAACCTAAAAAACCCCCGTGTGCACGCCACACGTACTCTGCTACCCTAGTAGCTGCTTCCGGTGTGTAGTGCACGCCTGACCTGTCTAGGGGGGCCCTACAGTTCTCCACCCAATAACGGAGGTCGATGAATTTGCAACCATTATAGTCGCAGAGTCGTCTGAGCCTCTGGTTTAGACCCTCCACACGGCTCCAAACCAGAGGACCGCGATCGACTCTGGGCACTATGCTGCAGATATTAAGCTCAGCTTGCACTCCGCGTGCGATGCTGGTTGTCTTCACCAAATCAGCCAGCCGCCGGAAGGAACCAAGGATGGCCTCAGAACCCAAGCGGCAGGCGTCATTCGTTCCGACATGTGCTACTATCTGCAGCCGGTCACACCCAGTGCGTTCAATAGCTGCCGGAAGGGCCTCCTCCACATTACGGACGAGACCCCCCGGCAAGCACACCGAGTGCACACTGGCATTCTTCCCCGACCTACCCGCTATTTTCCTGAGGGGCTCCATAACCCGCCTAACGTTGGAGCTCCCTATAACTAATAGGCCCGCCCTCTGTGACTGTCGGGACCTTGCCGGAGAATCGGCCACTGGCCCAACAGGCGAGGCATCCTGTGGTGGCTCGGAAACGATGTCATCACCACTAGGAAGCACCCCGTACCTGTTGGAAAGGGGTAAGGCAGCTGCCACGCGGCCAGATCCCACCTTCGCCTTTCGGCCAGGCACGCGCGAGCCCACCACTGTCCGCCATTCACCCTGGAGTGATGGCTGACCGGTAAGATGCTCACTGCCGGAAGACGCAGCGACATCAGGGGTTCCATGTGATTCCAAGGCCACCGAAGTAGGCATAGGTCTCACCACAGTTGCCCCAACGCCACTACGAGCCGACGCCTGCGTCTCGAGCTCGATGAGCCTAACAGACAAAGCCTCCACCTGCCCCCGAAGAGTGGCCAATTCTCCTTGCGTCCGCTCACAACAACCACAGTCCCTACACATGACTATGTTTACCCTACTCTATACGGTGACAAATTCCCAAGATAATCTTCTGATGAGCTACTCTGATAATCAAGAAACACTCACTGAAATACGAGACGCGAAAACTACGCTAGGTTTTCCCAGAAAAACTATTTAAAAGCTAAGCGCAGCAAATAAGTACAAAAACGCTTTATACAAACAGTACTCGCTGCTGCTGGTGCTCTCGCTCTGGCTGTCACAAGACAACTGCTGATTCAAGTGACTAGTGGCTAACGGCCGCGAAACAAACAAAAGACGGTTTTAGGGCGCTTTCTGTTCTAAACGATCAAGAAAACACTAAGAAATCTAACACGAAAACTACGTAAAGTTTTATCAAGAACTGTTAGTTACTATGCAGAGCAGATAAACACAAATAGAATCCCTTCCTTAGTGGAAGGTCGTAAACAAAATGCAAAATAAACGCTTTATACAAACAGTACTCGCTGCTGCTGGTGTTCTCGCTCTGGCTGTCACAAGACAACTCCCCAGGATTAAATTTTTCCGTACCTTTGAAAATATTAGAGACTAGGAAAATATAATACCAGTTTTGGAATCAACCCAATAATTCTTTTAAGATATCTTGTATGTAATTTGTAAGTTGTTTGAAATTTCGTAAAAAATCAACTGTTTTGTTTCGCTAAGTTGGTAGACAGGTTTGTGTAAATAACATTGAACTCAAGTACGGTTCCTTCCACATTACTGTAGATTCAAACAAAATTTATATGCAGCAGAAAACTCATTTTAAAGTAATAATAATATAAATTAAAACTGCCCAAGCTTTTTGGTGTTTAATTCCTTTGTTAAATAAATGTTGATACTTCGTTTTGTGATGTTACATCCCTTAAAGTTATAGGGACAGGGATGTCGTTAAACGTATTCTAGAGAAATGGCAAGTGTTACTTGAGAGTGCTTTAATGTTATGACAGTTCACCTGGAATAGCTGTACTTTTACTTTTTATGGGGTTGGAAACAGTGCATAAAACATCGGAGCGGAGTCGTTGTTTACAAAATAAATATTGAGTTATTAAGGCATGTTTGGTTTATCAATATTCACATTGCAAACAGTTACAAAACCCTGACAGCACATTTGAACTTTGGGACCAGAGACCCAGGATCGATTGCAGACATTGGATTCCCAGCATTATATCGACGATGTCCGCGAGTTGGATATGTGGGATGATCTGCTAAATGGCCCAAACAAAGATAATGCCACACCTTTCAAAGTGAGTATTGGGTGGTTTCTGCTAATAAGCCTTCTTTTTAAAAAAAGTGAATATTGGGTGGTTTCTGTTAATAAGCCATTGTCGATGCCATCGCCTTTCATTGTCGTTTACTGACACTTGCAAAATGAAGTAACGTCTTGTTCTACATCACTACTATAACTGTTAATTATTGCTATTTTCTTGGTCTTATTATTTTCATTCTGGCGTTTTGTGGCTCTCGTTTATATCATTCTGTTTCATTTCATTTAAGTTTTGTGTGTGTCGTATATTCTATGACATCCTATCGCTGTCGTAGATATTCAATTGAGCAAAACTTAAATAAAAAAATATAATTTCGTGATTACCTCATAATTCATGGAAAAAGATATATGCTTTTTTCTATCCTTCCTGATGCTTCTTTTCAATAATACTACGATTATTAAACTCAAATTTTGCTTATTAATAAGGCTTAGCGTGAGGGTAACTATTTTTGTTGTTTGGTCATTCTTTATTACGTGAAGTATTACATCCGTGAACCTCTCAAGTTGTCGGTAGTCGTGTTCGAGATATTTGCCACCGCCGAGATTTTGTCTTAGCAGTAAGTGACAATTAAGTACCGTGTTTTGCTTTCGATGTTTCCACGCATTCCAGGAACCAAATATCCTTCGCCTAGAGGGAAGGGCGCTTCACTGCCTAACAAAATATGAATTAAGCAGTCATGAGTTTAGATAGTAGCTACATTTTCTCCAAGAGAATGAAATTCTTTTATACTCAGATTTCGAGCTTCATGAAACACAGTACTCCAGTATAAATATTCAGAAAATACACTGCTTGACAAAATAAGTGAAAAGGGAGGAGAAAACAAAATAAAACTTGAGAGGTTATGTGATATTATAACAGTGATTGATTCATACGAAGATGCTGGCTGTATGAGCCCACTTATTTTGAGTTTCTATTGCTTTGAAAGATATGTTATCCGTGAGAGCCTTTATGATTTGCATCGAGGTCTCTCAGCTGAGTGCGATTACATTTCATGGCGAGCAGTTAGCGATTAGAGCAAATCTGTATGCTAAGTATTGATAAGTATATGTAAATATACAGGCTTTTGTCACCGTTGTTGCTGAAGGTAAAAATCTGCATCTACATCTACGTACATACTCAGCAAGCCACCGTATGGCGCATGGCGGAGTACCCTTTGCCGATACTAGTATTTTTTTCTGTTCCACTCGGAAAGAGAACGAGGGAAAAACGACTATCTATATGCCTCCCTAATTTCCCTAATCTCTATAATTTTATCTTCATGATCCTTAACGCGAAATATACGTTGGCGGCAGTAGAATCGCTCTGCAGTAAGTCTCCAATGCCGGTTCTCTAAATTTTCTCAATAGTGCTCCTCGAAAAGAATGTTGCCTTTCCTCCAGTGATTTCCGTAATACTTGCGTATTGTTCGAATCTAGTACCCCACCTCTAAATTGCTTCGATGTATTCCGTTAATCCTACCTGGTGCGGATCCCAAAGACTTTAACAGTACTCAACAGTGGGTCGCACAAGTGTCCTATATGAGGTCTCCTTTACAGATGAACCACACATTCCTAAAATCCCCCCATTAAACCGAAGTCCATCACTCGCCTTCTCTACTACAATCATCACATGTTCATTCCATTTCAATTTGCTTTGCAACGTTATTCCTAGATATTTAATTGAATTGACTATATCAAGCATCACACTACTGATACTGAATTCGAATATTCTGGGTTGGTTTTTCCTCCTAATATTCATTAACTTACATTTTTATTCATTTAGAGTTTGCTGCAATTCATCACACCAACAAGAGCTCTTCAGTCATTCTTGGACACCACACGATCGTGAAGAAGATCCTAGCCGAGGGCTCGAAACGTCGATCGCATGGAAGAAATATGACTCGGGCTAACAGCCCAGAACAATTTGACGTCATAAATAAATTTGTTTGTTGGTTGTAGTCAGTTATTAATTTTAGTAGTTTTCAACCGGTATTTCATGGTGTTTGTTGTAAAATAACTGAAGGAAAGACTACCGCAAACTTTCGCTCATTGTGTAGTCCACCTTGCTTACTTTTATTCGCTTGTGATATATGTCATTATATTATAGGGGTAACTCTTTCCAGTGGAAAAGGGTGTTTTTGGCTCAGAAACGGGGAGTTCGATCAATATGGAGTGTATGTTCACGAAACTCTTGTTGATCACTGTTCAGATGGGAGTTCTGACATCGGCCTCTCAAAACGTATTTTCCTTAACGTCGTTTATTGTTAACGATATGAGCTTATTTCCAAGAAATTTTAGCTTTCACTCAGTTAATTCTAGACGGAAGTTCGATCTTCATTCGTATCGCGTCTCCTTGACTCCTGCGCAGAAAGACATGTAGTATTCTGTTGTATCAGTTTTCAGGAAGACTCCACAAGATTTAAAAAATCTTAGCAGTAATCCCCGCACTTTCTAATCTATCCTTAAGGATTTTCGAATGGTTCACTCCTTCCATCCTTTGGGCGAGTTGCTGAAATAAATTAAGCTAACTCCTCTGTTATATTGTATGACGCTGCACCCAGTCTGGCAAGGATGCACACACTGATTCGGTTGGGGAGGCTGCCATAAAGCTGTTGTATTCTCTCCCGGCCCACAACTGTTGTAATGGGTCGTTGCTACTCTGGCACTCGGGTGGAATCGACATCCAAGCTTGTCCCATGCAGGTTCTATCAGGGGCAAATCTGGTGATCTTTCTGGCCACGGAAGTACCTCAACATCACGCAGAGAGTTCATAGAGGCGTATACTGCGTGTGGATGAGCATTGTTCAGTTGTAAAATTGCACCACGCTACTATTGCATGAAGGGCAACACAGAGGACGAGGGACGGTGATGTACAATTGTGCAGTCAGTGTACCATCAGTCACTACCAGCCTAGACCTAAATTTACACACCTGATGGCTCTCCATACCATGACGTAAGTAGCTGGCACCCTGTGCTTCTCCATCACAATGGAAGAATGAGGGTTCTCCCCATGTCACCGCCGCACTCAATGACGATGGTCATCCGGGGTAGTGCACAACAGCGATTCATCAATGAAAGCGAGGCGCAAATCTGTAGCTATCTATGCTTTCCAACAACTGCACTACTTGAAACACAAAAATTTCTTTTGTGGTGTTAACGAGATCCTACGAAAGGGACGGTAATTTCCCAGTCCGGCTGCTTTTGGTCTCCCTTCAGTGGTGAGGGACGATACAGAATGTTTCAGGGTGTCCACTATTTGTTCTCGGGTGGGAGGAACAGACTTGAATAGATGTCCGGTGCTTGGTGCACAATACGACGAACTTACCTCGTGGTGGTCAGACGTGATCGATCAGAACCTTCACGACAATTACTCTTGCATTCATGTTCTGATGCAGCCCAACATAGGGCCATTGTCACATCCGAATGCCGTACAAATCCGGACGTTACACATTTCGACCATCCAGCGAAATGGAGACTCACAATGAGGTCCCTTTCAAACTATGCCACGTGCAGATAACACTCTCACACATGAGTACAGCGTCTCTGTTTCCTTCACATTGATCACTCAACATTTGTTTCTGTTGGCATCCTTTATACTCGTATATCCGACTAGACTGGCAAACAACGCTTAACACTAATTCGCTTTGGTGGTCGTTTTACCTGTGCAGCTCTCCCTTCTTCTAACTTCCTGGCTGATTAAAACTGTATTCCGTATCAGGATTCAACTCTGGGACCTTGTTTAACCATAGGCAAGTTTGTCTATTGGCTGAGCTATCCAAGCACGACTCACTACCCGCCCTCAAAGCTTTACATCCACCAGTATCGCATCTCTTATCTTCCAAACTTCACAGAAATTATCCTACTTATCTTGCTGTACTAACACTCGTAGAAGAAAGGATATAGCAAAGGCAAAGGTCCCAGTTTTAGGTCCCAATTAGCCACATATTTTTAATCTGCCAGGAAGTTTCAACACTAATCAGTGTAATACCTACCAGCGATGGGTACATTTATGAAGTTAGAGTGACAGCCGACCATGTCTTCTGAGTGCTTCACTTTTTTTGTCACACAGTGCAATTGTCTTATTGTGTCATCGGAAATGACGAGTGTTTATTCTCCTCAGCAACTCTCTTCAATAAAATCAGTGAAAAATAGTCTAGGTCGCGATGATACTACACTCCTGGAAATTGAAATAAGAACACCGTGAATTCATTGTCCCAGGAAGGGGAAACTTTATTGACACATTCCTGGGGTCAGATACATCACATGATCACACTGACAGAACCACAGGCACATAGACACAGGCAACAGAGCATGCACAATGTCGGCACTAGTACAGTGTATATCCACCTTTCGCAGCAATGCAGGCTGCTATTCTCCCATGGAGACGATCGTAGAGATGCTGGATGTAGTCCTGTGGAACGGCTTGCCATGCCATTTCCACCTGGCGCCTCAGTTGGACCAGCGTTCGTGCTGGACGTGCAGACCGCGTGAGACGACGCTTCATCCAGTCCCAAACATGCTCAATGGGGGACAGATCCGGAGATCTTGCTGGCCAGGGTAGTTGACTTACACCTTCTAGAGCGCGTTGGGTGGGACGGGATACATGCGGACGTGCATGGTCCTGTTGGAACAGCAAGTTCCCTTGCCGGTCTAGGAATGGTAGAACGATGGGTTCGATGACGGTTTGGATGTACCGTGCACTATTCAGTGTCCCCTCGACGATCACCAGTGGTGTACGGCCAGTGTAGGAGATCGCTCCCCACACCACGATGCCGGGTGTTGGCCCTGTGTGCCTCGGTCGTATGCAGTCCTGATTGTGGCGCTCACCTGCACGGCGCCAAACACGCATACGACCATCATTGGCACCAAGGCAGAAGCGACTCTCATCGCTGAAGACGACACGTCTCCATTCGTCCCTCCATTCACGCCTGTCGCGACACCACTGGAGGCGGGCTGCACGATGTTGGGGCGTGAGCGGAAGACGGCCTAACGGTGTGCGGAACCGTAGCCCAGCTTCATGGAGACGGTTGCGAATGGTCCTCGCCGATACCCCAGGAGCAACAGTGTCCCTAATTTGCTGGGAAGTGGCGGTACGGTCCCCTACGGCACTGCGTAGGATCCTACGGTCTTGGCGTGCATCCGTGCGTCGCTGCGGTCCGGTCCCAGGTCGACGGGCACGTGCACCTTCCGCCGACCACTGGCGACAACATCGATGTACTGTGGAGACCTCACGCCCCACGTGTTGAGCAATTCGGCGGTACGTCCACCCGGCCTCCCGCATGCCCACTATACGCCCTCGCTCAAAGTCCGTCAACTGCACATACGGTTCACGTCCACGCTGTCGCGGCATGCTACCAGTGTTAAAGACTGCGATGGAGCTCCGTATGCCACGGCAAACTGGCTGACACTGACGGCGGCGGTGCACAAATGCTGCGCAGCTAGCGCCATTCGACGGCCAACACCGCGGTTCCTGGTGTGTCCGCTGTGCCGTGCGTGTGATCATTGCTTGTACAGCCCTCTCGCAGTGTCCGGAGCAAGTATGGTGGGTCTGACACACCGGTGTCAATGTGTTCTTTTTTCCATTTCCAGGAGTGTATATTAACATGGCCGGTTTCGGCCTAGGCTTAGGCCACCTAAAACAGTCGGTTGACTTCAGTCAGCAGTTTCAGCGACTCAGTCCAACTGACAGTTCTACGCATCGTCAGCTGATGGTGTTATCGGAAGATGGCCTAAGCCTAGGTCGAAATCGATCATTTTAATAAATTACCATCGCGATCTAGACTTCTTTCCACTTATTTTATATTGATTACACGATCGCGGCTTCCTAAAAACGTTACCCAAATTTTGAACTCTCCTTAGCTTGTGGTTGTAGCTGTGGTTATGCCAGATCCATCTCCAAGAGGTGGCAGCCCACCAGAATATACATGAGAACCTCCTTGGAGTTTGGACCTAATGGACAGGGGGGTTAGTACTTCGAATCTTCGATTAAAACCATGAAGCTTGCCGGGATAGGTTTCTCATAGAAAGCGTTGTACACGAAACGAAGTCTTGTTAACATTTGACATAAAGTTTTAATTCTGTCACATGGATCAAGAAATCAAAAGCATGAATAACCACCTTTTGGAGCACGGACGGCGGAGAGACGTATAGGAAGAGAGTCAGTGACATTCTGAAAGGAACCGAGGGGGATGTGAAGCCATGGCGACTCCCAAAAATGTAGCTGTACTAGGTTTCTTGATTGAGAAACCAAGCCACATACAGCCCAGTCGAAATGGTACCACAGACTCGCGATTGGTTTTTAATTCGGGAGATTCGCTGTCCGTGGGAGTACAGGTAAACTCATCCTGGTGCTCTTTGAACCAAGCACATACACTGCAAGCTGTGTGATACGTGGCTTTGTTCTGCTCATACACGTCACCATGCTGAGGAAAAACAAACTGCTCGTAAAGGTAGACATGGTTCCCAGGGATAGATACAAATTTCTGTTCATCCATCATACCTTCCAGAATAACGACATGCCCAGGGAATGCCACGAAAACATTCTCTCCTCCGACCTGAACCTTTGTGACGATTGTGGCAGGGTGATTGCTTTCGGATATCTGTCCGATGGAGCACAAAACGTGATTAATCTAAAAATGCCACATACCGCCATTTAGTGGACGTCCAGTTGCTGTATTGGCGTGCAAATTCCAGCCTTCCTCGCGGATGAACAACATTCAGCATGGGTGCGTGAACCAGGCGCCTGGTGGCCAGGCCCATACACAGCAACGTTCGCTGAACAGTCTTTCAGGAGGCACTGTCGGTAACCCCTTTGTTCATTTAGACAAACAGTTGCTCAAGAGTTGCACATCTGTTAGCCTGTGTTTGCCGCCATTCACGGTATACTTTAAGCACGCCAGCACACGAACAATTCACAGATTTAGCCATTTCAGAAATGTTTACTCCCTTGATCGTTTTAGATATCAGACAGATCGCTCCGTTTCCGCGTTACAACAACTGCATTGCTTCTGCGCCTCCTCGCCGCGCTTTATATTCCCTCCACTGCTAGTGATATCACCTGCGTCTGTGAGTTATTGCACGTTGACGTTGAACGTAGGTGATGATTGGACCACGCTTATTTGTGCAGCGCAGATCAATCTATGCTATAGGTCAATCAGTGTACAAATTATCTGCCTTGGTTGTGACTTACTAAAAAGCTAGGTATGATGCTATTGATCTGTATAGCTTCGAAAGGAACTTGCGGGGATAGATATGTCCAGACTCTAGGCTTTTTTTTATCAGGAATGTAATGTCATGAACATCTAGTTGACTATTAAGTTTCTTCTTATTCAGTCACATTGACTGAAAACTGGTACCTTTACTTAAAAATATTATACAAAACAAAACAGTAGCTTCAGAATGGGAAATAAACACTACAGATGGGTCAAAGTTACCTATATTGGTCCGCTCTTGTTCCTATTACGTAAAAATTATCTCCTGCTGTATGTAAAAGAAGCTGAAATAGTCCATTTTTTTAAATGATGGAAGTGTGTAAAGCCTTTTGGAGAATCTTCTGCTCTTGAAAATAAGTAAATACTTCTTTAAGATTATTTATTGGTTCTCCGTAAAAGGACAGTCACTGAACTTAAATAAAACGCAATAAATGCAGTTCTGCGTCGGACACCTTGGAAATAATGAATGAAGAAAAATCGGTAAATGAAACAACGTACTCCACATTCTTACGCCCCCATATTTAGACGGAGCTGCACTCAATGTCACATTGTAAGCTGTCAACTTTTACACTACTTGCTAAGCTGTCCAACTATTAAACAACAGGCCTGAGCCCTGGAAAAAATGCTGTTTTGAAGAGCGCGCCGCAGCGCGTAGTGCAAAGCAGTCGCCCTCCGTTTCTGGGGGTGGCGCCGCTGTGGCAGTCGCAGCTTTGGTGTCTCACTCTGGTGGGAAAGGGGAAAGGTTGTTTTTTTTTTTGTTTATTGTTATTTTCAAACCCGTACAAACAGGCAGGCTGTCAGCAGCATGGTACGCCGCTCTTCAGCCGTAGAGGAGATAAAGAAAGAACAGAAAGAATACACAAATGTGACATAACGGTGGGTAATAAAACAGTAGACACATAAAGACAAACACGGAGCCGTTCACACTTGACGGGAATTCACTACAAACTGTTGTCACGACGCACTAACACTGAAGATGGCGATGGCACAGGTGAACGATGGAGTATGACGGGAACACTGAACACGAAACACGACGGCACTCACGAGACACTGATGGCGATGATCTCCGGCGCGCGAATGTCCACTCAGCGTGTACGAGTCCGGGGACCTGCCAAGAGAGGAGGTGGAGGAGGAGGAAGGGGAAATGGGAGAGGGGAGAGCAGAGATGCCATGGGCAAAGGAGAGAGGGGGAGGGAGGAAGGGGGAGTGAAGCCCGGAGGAGAGGGTAGGAGGGAGGGGGGAAAGGAAAGAGAAGGGAAGGGAAAGGGGGGGGAGGGAGGGTGCCTGAAGGAAAGGACACAGGAGGGGGGGGGGGGAGGATCAAAGTTGATAGGAGGGGCAGATGCAGGGGAGGAGGACATCATCAGGGAGGGGGACCTGGTGGAAGCCACCTTGGGAGAGGGTAAGGAGGGTGGAGAGATGGAGACCGGGTGGGACATGGGAGTACAGGCGCGGCAGCGGGCGGGGGTGGGAGAGGATCGGGGAGACGAGCGGGTGAGGTGGATCGAGTTTACGGGAGGTGTATAGGATTCGTATCCTTTCGAGGAAGAGGAGGAGGTGGGGGAAGGGGATAAGGTCATACAGGATCCGCGTGGGGGAAGGGAGACGGATGCGATAGGCAAGGCGGAGAGCATGGCGTTCAAGGATTTGGAGGGATTTATAAAATGAAGGGGGGGGCGGAGATCCAGGCTGGATGGGCGTAACAGAGGATAGGGCGGATAAGGGACTTATAGGTGTGGAGGATGGTGGAGGGGTCCAGACCCCACGTTCGGCTGGAAAGGAGCTTGAGGAGACGGAGTCGGGAACGTGCCTTGGCTTGGATTGTCTGGAGATGGGGAGTCCAGGAGAGGCGACGGTCGAGGGTGACGCCAAGGTACTTAAGGGTGGGGGTGAGAGCGATGGGACGGCCATAAACGGTGAGATAGAAATCAAGGAGGCGGAAGGAGGGAGTGGTTTTGCCTACAATGATCGCCTGGGTTTTGGAAGGATTGACCTTGAGCAACCACTGGTTGCACCAAGCGGTGAACCGGTCAAGATGGGATTGGAGAAGGTGTTGGGAGCGTTGCAGGGTGGGGGCAAGGGCAAGGAAGGCGGTGTCATCGGCAAACTGGAGAAGGTGGACGGGGGGTGACGGTGGCGGCATGTCCGCCGTGTACAACAAGTACAGAAGGGGGGAGAGGACGGAGCCTTGGGGCACACCGGCGGAGGGGAAAAAGGTGTAGGAATCGGTGTTATGGATGGTGACATGGGAAGGACGGCGGGAGAGAAAGGAACCGATCAGACGAACGTAGTTAATGGGAAGGGCGAAGGTTTGGAGCTTGAAGAGGAGACCGGAATGCCATACGCGGTCATATGCGCGTTCGAGGTCAAGAGAGAGGAAGATTGCGGAGCGACGGGAATTGAGCTGTTCGGAAAGGAGATGAGTGAGGTGAAGGAGAAGATCGTCGGAAGAGAAGGACGGCCGAAAGCCACACTGGGTAACGGGGAGGAGGCGGTGCTGGCGGAGATGCTGGTGGATGCGGCGGGTGAGGATAGATTCCAGGACCTTGCTGAAGACCGAGGTAAGGCTGATGGGACGGTAGGAGGAGACGGCGGACGGCGGTTTGCCAGGTTTGAGGAACATGAGGATACGGGAGGTTTTCCACAGGTCGGGGTAGTAACCGGTGGACAGGACTACATTGTAGAGCCTGGCCAGGTTGGAGAGAAAAGAGACAGGAGCTTCACGAAGGTGACGGTAGGTGACACGATCGTGACCAGGAACGGTGTTGCGTTTGGTGCGGAGTGTATTGATGAGATCCTGTGTGGTGATGGGGGCATTAAGGTCCGTGTGTGGAATGTTGTCCAAGTACTGGAAACCAGGAGCGAGGGGAGGGACAGAGGTGTCAGTTCGATCGCGGATATCTGGGAAGAGGGAGTAATCGAACTGGGGATCATCAGGGATGGAAAACACATCGGACAGGTAGGAGGCAAAGTGATTGGCCTTACTAAGGGCGTCAGGGAAGGGGTGATCATCGTGGAGAAGAGGATAGTAGGGGGAGGGTTTAGTTCCGGTAAGGCGACAGAAGGCGGTCCAGAACTTGGACGAGTTTATAGGGAGGGTAGCATTTAAACGGGTGCATGTCTGTCGCCAGTCCCGGCGTTTCTTGGCCGCGAGCAAATTTCGAATGTGTCGCTGTAGTTGCCGGTGGCCTCGTAGGGTGTCCGGGTCACGCGTGCGGAGGAAGGCATGGTAGAGACGACGGGATTCACGGAGGAGGAGGACGGCCTGTGGTGGTAAGGTAGGACGGTGGGGGTGGATGGCAACAGTAGGGATGTGGGCCTCCACGGCCTCAGACAAGGTCTGCTGGAGAAAGGAGGCGGCATGGGTGACATCATCGGGACGGCGGTAGGCGAGAGGGTGGCTATCGACCTGAGTGGAGAGGGTATCCCGGTAGGCATTCCAGTTGGCACGGGAATAGTCATGGATGTACTTAGGGGGAGGGTCATGACGAGGGTCGGGGCGGGGGCGACGGCCGTCTGAAACGGTGAGGAGGACAGGGAGATGGTCGCTACCAATAGGCTCCAGGACATCCACCGTAATGCGACCAAGGAGGTTGGGGGAGGAGAGGATAACATCGGGAGTGGAGCTGGATTCGGGACGGGTGTGCTGGGGGATGGGGATGAGGTCGCCTTGAAGGGAGGAGAGGAACCGATGCCACCGCCGTAACTGGGCAGCGGAGCGACTATGGATGTTGAGGTCGGCGGCGATCACATAGGAGGAGAAGGTACGATCGATGTGGGAGAGGAAGTCGAAAGGAAGAGGGGCGTTGGGGCGGACATAGATGGTGGCACAGGTAATGGTAAGGCCGGGGAAGAAGAGACTAAGGATCAGGTGTTCGGTGGGGTCGGGAAGGAGAGGCTGGAGCCGAACGGGGATCTGGCGGTGGTGGCCAATGGCAACTCCGCCACGCGCAACTGGGAGGGGATTATCGGAGCGGTGGAGGAGATAGGGGGAGGTGTGGATGGAGTGGTGGGGTTGGAGGAAGGTTTCATTGAGGAGGAAGGCATCCACACGGTGGGTAGCAAGGGTGTGCAGGAAGAGGTTCTTGTTGGCGGGAAGGGAGCGGATATTGTTGAAAAGGATACGATGCTGTCGCGCCATGATAAGGACTTATACGAGGGTGTCAAGGCGGGAGAAGGTGAAATGGGCCTGGTTATTGGAAAAGGTGGCGTACATTTTAAGGTGGAATATGGAACGGGCGGCGAGGGAGATCTGTTGTAAGGTGTGGGGGCGCTGAAAGGGATGGACGTTTTGGAGGACAATGGTGAGGAACCTGATGATGTCCTCAGCAGTGGGGGGGGGGACGAAGGGAATTGCCAGGAGGGGTGGGGGCGTCCAGGGGACGGACAGGTACGGTGAGTTCAGGAGTGGTGGGAGGGGGTCGGGCTTTACACTTTTGGGAGTAGGTGGGGTGGGGGAGGCTGCAGGTATTACAGGAGGGAGGGGATTGGAGGTTGGGGCACTGCCGGAGGAAGTGCGCTTGCCGACAATGCGGGCAGGTGGGGGCCTCGCGGCACTCTGCTGTTGGATGTGCATTGTAGCGCAGACATCTCTGGCAGCGCAGGGATTGAGGGGGGGAACGGGAGGGGTCGACCTTGTACCGCTGATTGAAGAGGAGGGCACCCTCCTTCAGGAGACGGTCAATGGAGGGGGCGTCCTCAGAGAAAACCCGCATAAGGCGGGTGGGGCCGGTCGCGTTGAAAATGCGGCGGACTGCCCGCACCTCCAGGGTGGGATGGGCCTTCAGCTCCACCAGCACCTCCTCCTCCGTGATCGACGGGCTAAGCCGAGTGATCACGGCGGTGAGGGTCGGCGGGCGACGCGGGGGTTGGGGTTGGCGGGTAGGAGATGGGGAGGGAGCAGGGGTGAGGGAGGCGTGAGGACCAAAACGGGTGATGGGGAGGCGGGAGAGGATGTCAGTATGGAGGGTTGGGCTGGGGGAGGAGATAAGAACAGAATCCCGTCTGGGAGTAAGGAGAGAGATGGGGGCGCCAGGGAAATGTTGGCGGAGGAGGAGGGAGAGATTCCGGGCCTCGAGGAAGGAAGGATCGGGACGGGACAGGAGATATTTGTAGAGACCGGGTGGGGAGGAGGAGGAGGAGGAGGAGGGAGCAGGGCCTGGTGGGGAGACGTCCATGGCATTTTGGGGTGGGGATGGGGGGCGGGGTGGAGCCTTTTTAGGAGCAGAGGAAGTGGAGGCGCCACTAGGGCGTTTGACAGCGGCAGATGGGCGGGTGGTGACATGAGGGACGGGAACGATGGGGAGGTGGTGGGAAGGGACAGGTCCCGGCATGGACGCAGCAGTCGGCGCCGGAGATAGTGACTGTGACGGTGCAGGCGAATGTGGCAGTGACGGTGATGGTGACGATGATGACGGTGGTGGCGGTGGCGGTGGCGGCGGTGATGGCGATGGCGACGGGGAGAGCTGGGCGTGGGCAGTGGCCCGACGGGCCACCACCCTAGCCGGAGCTGCAGTGACTGGCTGGGGGAGCGGGGGGAAAGGATCAGAACGAGAGGAAGAGGCGGGAGAGGGGGCGACAAAGAGCGAGGGCGAAGGGATAGAGAGGAGGGGAGGGATGGAAGGAGGGGGGTGGGACTGGGCACACCAAGTGATAGTGGTGGAGGCGGCGGAAGGGGACGTATACACGATGGCGGTGGTGGTAGTAGTGACGGTGGTGGTGGGGGCGGACATTCGACAAGAAGAAGAAAGAAAAAACACAGCACTAAAAGGACAGGACACACACTGGGAGACGACGGACGGCGACGGCGACGGCGACGGCGACGGCGACGGCGACGGCGACGGCGAGAGGCAGGGACGCTGCTGCCGCGGACGGGGCCGGGGCGGCGGCGGCGGCGGCGGCGGCGGCTGCTGCTGCTGCTGCTGCTGCTGGCTGGACTGCTGCTGGCTGGACTGCTGCTGCCACCGGAGGGCTGGCTGGCTGGCTGGCTGGCTGGCTGGCTGGCGGCGGGACCACTGCTGCAGGCCGGGACCGGGAACTGCTGCTGGCTGGCTGGCTGGCTGGCTGGCTGGCTGGCACCTGGAACCCCTAGCACTTCGATTAGCGCGAAAATGGCACTATCGAAGGGCGGTAACCTTGCGGTGTACCGCCGGAGATGGGGGAAAGGTTGCCTGTTCACCTGCATTTAAGGGGCGCTATGAGTTCACCTAGCGGTCAGTCGGAGAGTCGGTGCAGTTAGTCGATAGACTCCGTGTTAGTCAGTCGGCTCTAAGTCTCAGTCGCTGTTGGGTTGTGGACTGAGTCGGGTTCGTCGTTACTCCGCTGTTGGACGAGTTGGCAATCAGCAGCAGGCAGGTCCGCACGGTGCAAGTACGCGCCGGGACCGCGGTCGACGCAGACGGAAGGCCGTTGGTCGATCGGTCGGTTGGTCGTCGGTTGGCGACATGTGGTCTGCTGAGCATTGACACCAGTATCAGTCTGGAAGAGTTTGCAGCCAGCAACAGTCGGGTCCGTATGGCGTTAGTATTCGCCGGGACCGCTGTCGGCGAAAGCGGGCTGCCGTTGGTCGTTTGCTCGGTCGGTCGTCTTAGTCGACGGCGTCTTGGATCCTCAGGATGAACACCATTTTCCGAGTCGGGATGTGGTTGGACCTTGTTGGGTCGTTGGAACTGAGCAGCGACGTAGTCTCCACAGCACGAAACCGGGGCTTTTGGTGGCGGGCACGCGCTGTTGCATTTGGAGGCGCTGGCTGCGAGAGCGACCTTTCGCTTTCCTCCGAAGCAGGATCCTCAAATTGAGTAATTAGTTACTTCTTTTTAAATCTCGGCTGTTACGATTTGCTCGTTATTTGTGGATCGTTGTTTTCTCAGCCGTTCACGCATATGATAATAAGTGGTGTGTGTTGTTGTCTAGAACCCGCAGCCTTGTTCCGTGGTGATTTGACAGTTGTGACTTGTGTTTTCTGTATTCTTTAAACTTATCTTGAGTGGTGTTTGATGCCTTGGTCTTGGTGAGGCCGAGTTAGGTGTAGGTATCTCGGTTTACTCGACATACGCCGATATTCTGTTATTTGCGCAGTTGGATCTGACGGTTGGAAATCGGTCACATTGTAGGTCGGTTCAGTCTCTCGTCTCCCAGCTTGCTAGTCTGTCTCTCGTCCGCATTTGTTAGCCAATTAGTGTTTGTCTGTCGTTCGGAGTGCTACTATGTCTGTCGTTCGGATCAACCTTTAAGGCCGGTAAAATGAGTCTTTCTACTCCGCCAGTAAGTGAACTCATCGAGTGGTCGTCAGGTCGGGGCTTAGTTCCTGCATCTGAGTTTGTGCGTTAGGCCGCCAGTCTGCTCGAGTTTGCTCAGGCAATGGCCATTGGCGGTTGGATCGATCGATCGGTTGGTCGGTCGCGCACTGAGACACGATTTGTCCGTCTTGAGCGCCGGCGCATGTGAGGTCGCAACTTGAGTCCAATGGGCCGCGCCGTATAGCGAGGGACAGTGGCTTCGCGGTCGACACGAGACCAAGAGGAGTCAACCCACGACATTAGTCTGGCCGGTGCGAGCTGCGACGCCGTGATGTAACTGGTTCTCCGAGCGCTTCTGGGCCCCTTCAGGTACCGTATTGTGGAACTTGGCTCGGTCCTTTCCTGGTGCAGGGATGTCGTTTTGCCAGTGGGCGTCTTTCCTCTGCATGGTTGGGTCAGAGCCAGTATTTCCGCCGTCGTGTGTCTGGAAGAGAGTGGGGGATGCATCAGCAGTGCAGTCGCGACGGAGCAGTAGTTGCGGATGGAGCAGCCGGCAGTCGGTCTATTGGTGCGGACCAGGAAAGAAGGGAGATCGGCGCGCCTTCCTGCGTCCGTTGAAGCGGCTGGCAGCGGACGGTTCGGGGAAGCGATTTGGGAGTGCTGCGCCAGGTCTCGTAGAGAAATCGCAGTTCATTAGAAGTTAAGTGATTGGTGCTATGTTGTGTGATTTACTCTTGTTAAATTCTACTTGTTCCTTGTTCATTTTCTCGTCCCCAGCTTGCTCGTCTGTCTCTCGTCCGCATTTGTTAGGCAGTTAGTGTCTGTCTGTCGTTCGGAGCTGCCTCTGCCATGTTTGTCGGATTCGGCGTGTTAACGAATTTATTGCTTGGAGTGTAACGGCCTAATTCCTGAAATGTTTTGATCTTGCTTATCTCGAGAGGCGTTATCTGTGTACTGTAGAGCATATTAACTTGTTTGGGCAACCTTGTAGAATTTTACATAAGATTTCATTTCATGGGCTTTTATTTAAATGGTCATTTTAGTATATAAAGTTGCCACCCTTCCACCGTAAGACTTTTCTTAGAAGTTAAAATGAAGTTGCACCTTCGGTGGCGAAGTTATTTTTTTTTTAATTTTAGTGTTTTGTACCATTTCCATCCCCCCCCCTACGGGGTGCATAGTTTGTGTGCTTGCGTAAATTGTTAAAACTTTTAGTTTAAAGGAATCTGGTGTGTTGCAGATTTGCACCAGTGTCGTCTTTCAGAGGTTGTTGTGAGCAGTCGTAACTACGGCCGTGTCAAAAGGGGCGCGGCTAGGTTTTCAGCTCCAGAGCTCATACAGTTAAAAATTTGTTTCTTCCTGCCTCTGAATAAATTGTAACATATTTAGAGGGTGCTTTCTGATTATAATTTTAAATCTGTTTCATTTAAAAAAATGCTTTCAGGTACTAGTAAAGTGAATAAATTCCCATTTGTTAAAAAGCAATTTGCTTATGATTTCATCAGTTACTCCCTGGCAACTACTTCCACGCTCACATAGTGTGATTAAATGTGTTAATGTTCTTGATGAATCGCCAGTAAGCAGAAAAAAATTTTACAAATATTCTTTGAAATTAAATCCAGGGTTCAAGGCCGAAGCAAATTTAGGAGGTGAAACGTCATAAAGTTTAGTTAATTTTCCCCTTTTCATTCATTAACTAACTTTTTACTCGCAGTTCATAATGTATTTGTTAACTCACACAATACATAGACTCACATTTCATAAGACGGAAGCTGCTGGATTCTTATAGTTCTCTTGTTCATCATGGAAGTTTGGAATGCAGTTTCAATGAAATGAATAAACACAGCGAACTGTAATATGTATTCTTCAAGTGCAGCATGTTTAGATGTTACATCATTTTCGGCGCGTCCAATCAAATCCTTAGCTTGTTACCAAATAACAGCTGATTTACGGCTCCTCTGAAGTTGTTGGTCATAATTGTCAATTGAATGGTATTGTTTCTTCAGCCACTTGCACGTATCTAGTCTTTAGATTCGCTAACTTCAGATATCGATGACACACAACTACAGACAAACTGATAAATGACGTTTTGAAGGGTGGTAGAAAAGACACATCTCCATATAGTGGGACTCTGCCAGATGTGGTCTCCTGTGTGGGTATGGGATAGTCGAGGGGAGATGTGGTCCTGTGGTGCCCAAGGCGCCGACAAGACGACATTCGGTTCAGTCACCTTGTAACGCCGGAAATGCATAGCCTCCTATTTCCATCTATTGTACTACAATTTTTTTCCTTGTTTTTACCTCAAGATGACATTTCTGTCTCTTTATATATTGTAATTGTTTTACTGTTTATGTATATATATTTATGCATTTATGTTGGTTTGTTTTGTGAATATTATTTGTATTTATACGCTGGGTCTGGCCTAGGGAAAAATATGCTATTGAACCATTACATAGATCGGTCGTGTGGAAAACCAAAGTGTTTAGGATCTTTGGTAGGGTTAACTCTGCCGCGTGGAGCGCGGGCAGAGCAGAGAGGGTCTGGCTGGGGTGGTGCAGTGGAGCAGGTGTGTTGTGTGAAGCTCCTGCGAGTTGCCGCGCTTTCGGGGTTTGGCAGCATGTAATCGCGCTCGACTTGCGATGATAGTTTCTGACATGGTGTCGCGGTCGGGAAGCATTAGCTGGTGCACATCAAGAGCCCGTTTCGTCTGGTGACCGTGTCGAGAAGAAGGCGCGCCAACATACAGCTTCTGCAATAGCGACGGCCGACAATGAGTGACTGTCGCCACCTCCTCGATCGACGGCTTCAACCCTTCAATCAGCCAACAAGGAAGACTGAAAGCAGGTAAAGTTTTAGAACTGTATGGCAGACCTCAGCTTTTCAAACTTTTAAAATTGTTGCATCACAAAATTACAGCAACTTAGCATGAACCTTTGTTGCTCATTGTCCCAATTGCATTGCCATGCAGGGTACCTTCCTTTTCCGAAATGAGCCCGAGTGTCGTTGAAATTCAAACGCCAGCATCATTCGATTTCACTGCTTTAATTTCAAAGTTCAGTTAAGGCATTCATAGCTGGCTACAATATTTAGATTGCACAAGCACAAATTAAGAGTGCGAGTTTTGTTACCGTATTTTAGTTACCTGTAACTGCAGCTCAGCTTGGTACGTACTAAATTTTACTATTGTTAATTGTTCAGAATCATTTAATTCAAGTTCAAAGTTAAATCTCTTATTTCTAAATTGCTTAGATTCAAGTAGCTTTTGAAATGATTGTTGAGGTAGTCCAAGACTAACCGTATTTTACTGAATTTCGATGTGCTTCAGAAACAAAGCTCACTATTATCTTCAGTCACTAAATTAACTTTCGATTTTCCGGTTTTATTAATTCTTTTGCTAAATTAAGTCAGAGTGTAGCGAAATTTATTACTTCTGACAAACCTTCAGTTTTTCACACTACACGTGTCAACCTTCAGTTACCACACTTCTAGTGCTAATTATATGTGTAATAAGCTTTCTTTTCAGTTACTATAGTAATTGTCCTTAGGACTGGCGACCGTAATTTCCCCCAAATCTCAAATATCTAATTACCGCTAGTTAATTGGTAACGTAACGGCCGCACATTTACTTTATTAACTTTACCCCTTTTCAAAATTAATTTCCACCAGCTTCATTTGCATTTTTCCTTTCATTTAGATGTAACCCTTTCCTCCCTCTTCACCGACAAATTAACTTCGGTGACGATTGCTTTTCCCAAATTTCCATTAGGTAAACGCGGTTTAATTTTTCAGTGTCATTAAGGTCGATAAGTGAGGGGGAGGTTACAACCTGTCTCCTCCCCAGTCTAGCAGCGGCCACACTAGGCCCGCGTTGCACAGAGGCGCGGTGTAGCGCGTCAGCACCCGGCAAGGACTCTGCCTGCGCGGCCGCTCGCTTTGATGTAGGCCAGTGCCGGGATCCCGTCGCAGAAGGGAGCTGGTCCGGCTCGTGTCCGCAGCCTGTTGTGGTGCGGACGTCTGGAGGACTCTCAGCGCTCTCGTTGAGTGTTGCTGCACTTTGGTAAGGCTCCAGGAAACTGCTTCCAAGGTGAGCAGTTAGCACACGGGCAAATTGGTTCTTTATTCACGAAATATCGGCCCTCATCTTCGGGTGGTCACGGGTGTGACTGGCCGGAATGCAGCTCGTAGAACTGAAGTTACCTCCACAGCCAGACGACTGTGGACTCGTAGCAATAGACTCCAAGCTGGCGGCGGCCAGTAACACTTCGCTGTATTCACAGTATCATCCTTCAACGAGCACAGCTGGCCTTCCATCTGCACCAGTGACGCAGATGCATGATTCTGGGAACGAGTGGAAGGAAGGCGAGGGTTTCATAGCAGTCGGTGATGTGATGCCCCCGTACTAATGACTCAAACTCATCTTCCCCCAACGTCGGCGTCTACCAGTTGTTCCATTGTTCCGAAAATAATTCGCGTGAGTATTTTGAAAGCCTGAGTGCTGCACTGTTTAGGTAGTATTCACACCTGTCAGCGCCTGCATTTCGCATGTGGAAAGATCCAGGCGCTGCTACCACATGCCGGCAGGAGTGGCCGAGCGGTTCTAGGCGATTTAGTCTGGAACCGCGCGACCGTTACGGTCGCAGGTTCGAATCCTACCTCGGGCATGGATGTGTGTGATGTCCTTAGGTTAGTTAGGTTTAAGTAGTTCTAAGTTCTAGGGGACTGATGACCTCAGATGTTAAGTCCCATAGTGCTCAGAGCCATTTGAACCATTTTTACTGAATAGAACTAAGGAGAAAAGAAATTTGTGGCACAACTTGACTAAAAGAACGGATCATTTGATAGGACACACTCTGAGGCATCAATGGATCACCAATTTAGAAGCAAGCCCAGCAAAAGATATATTCCGCTACTAATAGCATAAGCTACCTAGAACGCGAGCAATACTAACTAAACATTCCTACAGAAATATTCTGTATGAATTTTGCTACCACACCTATTTAACTGTAGAATACCGTGCAGCCCCGGCAGTCAGTGGTTTTAACTCCCGATGACGATATTTTTAAGCACCTGCCTTCTTTCGAATTTGAATTATTACATTCTTGCCGTAGTCAGAGGGTATAGTTCACCTGTCTCGCACATCTCACACACCACTTTCACGGCTCCCCCAAGGACCTCAGTTATTCCGAGAAAGTGTCGTCTACCCCAGGCACCTTCTCTCCACTTACGTTTCCCAGTGCTCTGTTAACTTCTCCTCGCAGTATCATATCTCATTTATCTATAAATACTTCTATTTCAATAATTTTCTACATCTACATGGATACTCTACAAATCACATTTAGGTGCCTGGCAGAGGGTTCATCGAACCACCTTCACAATTCTCCATTATTCCAATCTCGTATAGCGCGCGGAAAGAATGAACACCTATATCTTTCTGTACGAGCTCTGATTTCCCTTATTTTATCGTGGTGATCGTTCCTTCCTATGTAGGTCGGTGTCAACAAAATATTTTCGCATTCGGAGGAGAAAGTTGGTGATTGGAATTTCGTGAGAAGATTCCGTCGCAACGAAAAACGCCTTTCTTTTAATGATGTCCAGCCCAAATCCTATATCATTTCTGTGACACTCTCTCCCACATTTCGCGATAATACAAAACGTGCTGCCTTTCTTTGAACTTTTTCGATGTATTCCGTCAGTCCTATCTGGTAAGGATCCCACACCGCGCAGCAGTATTCTAAAAGAGGACAGGCAAGCGTAGTATAGGCAGTCTCCTTACTAGGTCTGTTACATTTTCTAAGTGTCCTTCCAATAAAACGCAGCCTTTGTTTAGCCTTTCCCACAACATTTTCTGTGTGTTCCTTCCAACTGAAGTTGTTCGTAACTGTAATACTTAGGTATTTAGTTGAATTTTTGGCTTTTAGATAAGACTGATTTATTTTGTAACCGAAATTTATCGAGTTCCTTTTAGCACTCATGTGGATGACAGCACACTTTTAGTTATTTAGAGTCGACTGTCACTTTTCGCACCATTCAGATCTTTTCTAAATCGTTTTGCAGTTTGTTTTGATCTTCTGATGACTTTATTAGTTGATAAACGACAGCGTCATTTGCGAAACAACCAAAGACAGATGCTCAGATTGTGTCCAAAATCGTTTGTATAGATAAGGAACAGCAAAGGGCCTATAACACTACCTTGGGGAACGCCAGAAATCACTTCTGTTTTACTCGATGACTTTCCGTCAATTACTACGAAATGTGACCTTCCTGACAGGAAATCACAAATCCAGTCACATAACTGTGATTGTGCCCAAGATCGTTTCCCTACACATAACTTCCATCGGTTCCAGTCTTTAGCTTTCATTTCTTTGTTTAATAATGACTTGCCATCTGATTCTTGATGTTCATACAGTTGGCCTTGATTTTCCTATGGGCAGCATCTATATTTCCCCTACTTATACAAGCTTCTCCATCATTTTCTTTCGACGGCTTCATTTGCTGCACTTCTATGTTTGCACCTGGGATTTATAACAAACCTGTACTCTTTTTTTCCTGTGTTATCCCCGATGGCGGCACGATTGTATCTCTCAAAGCTGCTATTCGTCTTCTGTTGCATTCCTTTCCTCCATTTCAGTCCAACGTTGCCCAATGCTCCCTCTGAAACTCTCAATATCCTCTAGTCACTTCAGTTTATTCAGGTGCCGTCTCTTTAATTTCCTGTCTTTTTGCACTTTCTCAGTATTAATCTACAGTCCATATCCCATCAATTATGGTCAGAGTCCACATCTGCCTCCAGAAATGTGCTACAGTTTAAAATCTAGTTTTGGAATTTTCTTACCATTGAATAATCAATCGGAAACCTATTAACGTCCTCAGGTCTCTTCCAAGCACACAGCTTTCAAGTTTTTTGAACCAAGTGGTCAGCGATGACTGAGTTATGCTCTGTGTAAAATTCTACCAGGCGACTTGTCCTATTTTTTTTCTTCTTTTTCTACTAATGAATTTCTGTAACCAATCACAATTGAACTTTCACTTCTCATACTTTTAAGGATAATTTCCTTCATCCCCTCACACATCCTTTCCAGTGCTTCATCATCTGAAGTGTTAGCAGGCACATAAAGTTGTACTACCATGGTGTGTCTCGGTTTCGTGTCTATCCCTTGGCCGTCACAATGCGTTCACTACGCTGTTCACTACGCTGTTCACAGCAGGTTACCCGCAGTCGTAATTTTTTGTGCTTCACTATGCGTACTCGCGCATTGATTCCATCTGACACTGCATTGATAACTCTGTACCAACCTGACCAGAAGTCCTTCCTGCCTCCGCACCTCACTGATTCCCACTATATTTAACGTCAATGCATCCGACACCCTTTTTAAATTCTCTAACCTACCTGCCCGATTAAGGAATCTAAGCTTCCACGCTCCGACTCGTAGAATGCCAATTCTGTTTCTCCTGATGATAACATTCTACTTGCAGTCCCCACCGATGGATCCACATGGGGAACCGTTATACGTTCGAAATATTTTACCCAAGAGGATACCGTAATCATTTAATCACGCAGTGTAACCATGCCCTCGGGAGGAAAATGCTGTAGTTTTCCTTTGCTTTCAGCCGTTCACAGTACCAGTTGACAGTATCTACACAGAAAGGCGATACTGGGTAATATTACAAGGCCGGATCAATCATACAGATTGTTTCCCCTTCAGCTAATGAAATGACTGCTGCCTCTATTTAGTAATCACGGGTTAATTTGCCATCTCCACAGAATCGTCTCCGTTGTGGTTGCACCCGTGGAGCGGCTGTCTGTATCATTGAGACACGCAAGGTACCCCACCTCGACAAGATCCATGTCTCGTAGGGGGGGTTAGATTCGCTATCCTACAAATACCGATGGAACGCAACTGCACTGTTTTACAGATAAATTATCTTGACAGTTAGCAGAAAGGACACATCTCCGTGTCTTCTAGACAAATGACTTAAACAGCGATTCTGGTATGATGTTTGCCTGAAATTAGCTAACAGATGGCTGAAATTAATTCCTCCCAAATATATTATCTGCGAGTTTCGGAACAAAACTAATGTTGCGCTTTAGAAATTAAGCTACTTAATAATATCGATAGCAATACATTCAGCGTCTCTCGAGGTTGTATTACGCCGGGAGGCAGACTCTACGCTCTGCTCGGGCAACAATATTATTGAGTGGTCTGGTTAACAGCACTCCACGATTCATATCTGTGTACACGCCACCAAACTAATTACATGCTCTCTCAAGTAGTTCTCTCTCATCTTAACAGTACGACGTACACGCGATTCTGAGCTCGTTATGTGGGGGTATAAACCCCTCTGCCTTGTCACAAAAAGCACCACTTCCGATGTCCTAAAAGCCATCCGCTTAGTGTTAGTAAATTGGTAATATAAGCTCAGATATTAGTTCACAGCAGCGTTTCCAATAGCTAGATGGTAAAGCAGGAAATGATATAACGCTACTGACACACGAACCGTTCCATTTATGATTTTGACGTTTGAAGTCTTTCTCCTGGTAAGTGTGGAACAAAGCGTCCTACTGGCAGCCTAGAACCATTACGTGGTGCACGTGATATGTTGATCGGTACCGTAGCTTTAAGGTGTGAGAAGATGGGCAGCATCTAGTACTACGTTCACAACTATGTAACTTGCTATCAAGGATGTGACTGCAGACTGCAGATACTGTTAAATAGAGGAAGCATACAGATTTAAGTATGTTCACAGTGTAATTGGAAAAAGGCATTGTAATTAACATCGCTTGTTTCTGTCCACGTTACTGTCTGCTACATGAAGTGAACTTTTTCATAATACTGCAACGTAATCTATAGAGATAACACAATTATTTAATTTCATTTCGTAATACCTGTATTTTAGTATCAGAAAAATCAAACAAATGGAGATCTAAATTCTGACAGATTTTTAGTCAAAATCATAGATTATAGTTCCTTATATGTGGCAGGTAATTTCTAATTCTCAGTTTTAAGTGTAAAGAAAAATTAGGAAACTAATCTGCCTCGTGTGTGACCTTTGAACACTGTGGAAAATCGCTATATGATAACCCTGTCACAACATAATCTTCATAACACTTTTAAAAGACTGTACAATTTCCGACACATCCCCTTGGTCGGTAGCTCACGTTGAAAGGTAGCTGCATCTTCCGCAACATTTCACGATAAGTGCTTACGATTGTCTTGCAGCTAACAATTATCGTTGTTGAGATTGGCATATTTCTGTCTGTAGGTCTCATGCAGATGCATCTCTGATCGGAATAACGGGAGCTTGGTAATGCCACAAACTTCAGTAGAACTTCTTTGTTGTTCTGTGGGTCGCAAGACGTGTCATCACAAGAATTTCGCCTTCGGCACGGGGTTGAATGAAAACCGATTTTCCGAGACTTTTAGTGTGACTTCCCGTCAAAGTTGGTCGCCGCAGCCGTATGCAGTCAGCGACACGTGGTCGCAGAACTGGTTATCTTCGTCAATCGTACTCAGCTATGTAATTCTTTGAACGGAAATCAGCTCATTTTCCACTAAGTTGATGTGTTTTATTTGTCATAATTTGATTTCGTATGAACCTCCCAAATTGTGATTTTGGAACCCACGTCGCCACATAACATGTGTACTTTCATAGTTTTAGTTTCTCTAACACTATTCTGTGCGCTGTTATTTTTAAATAGTAAAGCTTGATTTGGAAAAGGTGGCCATATCTGCTTGTAATATTGCATGTCGCAGTTTTGTGTGTCTTGCATGTAACAGTAGCAATAAGTTAGGTACATTCCAAATGTGTCGGTTTATTCTTAAAAATTGCTTCTTATGTGAGGAGAGTATGGGTACTGTATATAATAAGGCTATAGCAAAACCGCTGCGAAAGATGTCTCTACTAGCGTATTGGAAGATAGATCTTAACTACATCTTATTGAGGAATAAGGGTACCAACCAGTCTACACCCAAATGTCTACTGCCAACATTGACATCATGCAGCTGTCAGTACCCAAATGGTACCAGTCGGAGAAAAATATGGATGGTCCACTGACCAGACTGCTCAGCGATAGCATGATGCGTTAAGGTCTACTCACTTCCAGACAAATTTGTGATTGATCACACATCAGATGCGTGCCAAATGACAGTAGAGATATGCCAGATTATCATAAGCACATGGTACAAAAAGCTAGTCATCCACAGGAAAATTCACATTAATACCATACAACACCACAGGTTGCTTCCATGGCTTCACCCACGAATTTGTACAACACATTTATTTAATACACCTCGTCCTCCCATCTCTGTGTCCTCCTCCTCCTCCCAACTTTGTCTACCCCTCCTTTCCCTCTCCCTTCCTTTGTGGCTCTTTGTCCATTTCCTCTGCCCACCACTCTGAGAATATCTTCCTCTCTCCTCAAACCAACCATATCCTCCTCCCCTTTTTCTTTCCATATTCATCTCTGTGTCTTCCTTTTCCACTTGACCACCAGCTCTTTCCACCTTCTTCATGGATCTCCCCCTCTTCCCCTCTCTATCTCTCTCTTTCCATTTCCTTCTCCCCCTCTGTCCATCCCCTGCTCTGTCCATCTCAACCTGCTCTCAGCCATATTTATGGCCATGTGTCGCATCTTCAGCACATTTGAATAAAGCAGGCTGATACTATTCCCACAATACATCCATCACAGAGGGCTGGCTACATACCAAGGGCTTGGAAATCATTTATTTATCCCTTACATAAAGAGCACCACTCAGAGCAGTTTGACGATTTAGGCTGATACTACTAAAACGCACCTTCAATTCACTGCAGATTAAATGCCCCATAGGGCTGTTGGTGCACTTGAAGCTTTGCATCATTTGAAAAGCGACAAACCGCGACTCGTCGTAACATTCTACGCGACTCCAGTCAGTTACTCTTCAGTTCTCATGTTTTTTTGGTCCACTGAAGATGTGTGGCTTTATCTGCCTCTGTATGCAAATGCCTTTCGCAAGGTAGGGGAAAATGTACTGTGATACACTTTTCATCCTTCCTCCTCCATCCAGCAAAACAACAGTTTAATATATTTTCTTATTCAGTTTTTAAATGATAGTATTCGCTTTTCATGTCCTGCTGTCTTTTTCTGGAACTACAAAAATTACTCCAGAAAATTAAGATTCTTCCAAAGTGAAAACATGTTCCAAGGTACAACATGGTCACATACATGGGAACAAATATTCGACTGAAATTTAAAAGCGCTGCAATCCATAGAACCTGTTAAGTAGTGTATTTAGTAGTCTATCTGTCACAATATTACTCTATTACACAACAATAAGCTGAAAGTGTAATTAAATTAAGCAGAAGCATTATCAAAAATAATTACAAGTCAAAACCATTTTGAAACAGAAACTGTTGGAAACTAGCATAAATTGCCATTTTAGAGACAGGTAAAATTGTTAAGAGACTAAACAAACTGACTTCAATAGCAAGTATCACCTGCCCTGTAGTAAAATGTTTGGAGTCAAATTGTCCAGTAGACCACTAGATACATCCACAAGAATAGATGGGACATTTCGGAGAGAATTCAAATGGTCTCCAAAACACAGAGTAACCGTTCTTTCCACGCACATGGAACAATCTGTTGTTCTCTCGAGTGTGTTACAACAAGAAAGCTAAATTAAGCAATAAATTTACAATGAGCAAGAAGAACGATTCTGTTTTCTGAGCTAGCATCAGGTTCAGTTAACACATCACCAAGAACAAGTTGTGTATCCGTTTTAAAATAAGGAATAGACTACTTGAACAAAAGTGTCTGGACACCCCCAAAAACATACTTTTCACATTTGGTGCATTGGGCTGCCACCTAGTGCTCGTACTCCATACCAGCGACCTCAGTAGTCATTAGACATCGTGAGAGAGCAGAATGGGGCTCTCCGCGGAACTTATGGACTTCGAACATGGTCAGGTTATTGAATGTCACTTGGGTCATACGTCTTTACGCGAGATTTCTGAACTCCTAAGCATCCCTAGGTCCACTGTTTCCGATGTGATAGTGAAATGGAAACGTGAAGGGACACATGCAGCACAAAAGCGTACAGGCCAACCTTGTCTGTTGACTGACAGAGACTGCCGACATTTGAAGAGAGTAGCAATGGCTAATAAGCAGATATCTACCCATACGACCACACAGGAATTCCAAACTGCGTAAGGATCCACTGCAAGTACTATGACAGTTAGGCGGGAGGTGAGAAAACTTGGATTTCATGGTCCAGCGGCTGCTCATAAGCCACACATCACGCTTCGCTTGATGTAAGAAGCGTAAACGTTGGACGATTGAACAGCGGAGAAACGTTGTGTGGAGTGACGAATCGCGGTACACAATGTGGCGATCCTATGGCAGGGTGTGGGTGTGGCTAATGCCTGGTGAACGTCATCTGCCAGCTGTGTAGTGCCAACAGTAAAATTCGGTGTTATGGTGCGGTCTCGTTTTTCAAGGAGGGGGCTTGCACCCCTTGTTGGTTTGAGTGTCACTATCACAGCACAGGCCTGAACCGATGTTTTAACCAACTTCTTGCTTCCCTATGTTGAACAGAAATTCAGGGTTGGTGATTGTATCTCTCAACACGATCGAGCACCTGTTCATAACGCAATAACATCCCCGTAATGGACTGACCTGCACGGAGTCCTGACCTGAATCCTATAGAACACCTTTGGGATGTTTTGGAACGCCGACTTCGTGCCAGGCTTCATCGACCGACATCGATGCCTCTCCTCGCTGCAAGACTCCGTGAAGAATAGGCTGCCATTCCCCAAGAAACCTTCCAGCACCTGCCTGAACGTATGCCTGCGATAGTGGAAGCTGTCATCAAGGCTACGGGAGGGCCAACACCATATTTAATTCCAACATTATCGATGGAGGGCGCCACGAACTCTTAAGTCATTTTCAGCCAGGGGTCCGGATACTTTTGATCACATAGTGTATGGGATTATACTGCTAAAAAAACACTTTAAAGTGACTGCTAATAGTACGACACAAATAATTATTTCACACACTAACGGTTTCTACACTTGGCATCTATGTCTACAGTTAAAAGGGAATACAGGTACCCATGAAATTTTCTAAATTATTTAAACTGTTTTTCAGTGAACTTCTTTCATTTCAACAGAACTTGTACAACGCAAGTAGTGACTGTAACTGGAAAAGAAAGCGAAATTTTCACTGGCCACAGTCTCGATGGCTGATGTCCTCCCCTCCATAGCGCATTTTTAGAGAAGTAGAGGTACGTTCAGAGCATGGTATTTTTCGCGACTTATTTGTAATGAAGCCGTCTGGGTCCATTCTGGTCCAGATGACGAAAGTAACAACCTTTCGCTGGGACCATCTATGCCGTTTTCATTCGGTGCTGACTTGTGCGTTGTGGCGCACGTTCGCTGAGTACTAAGTTAGTTTCGCATTTAGCCATTAGGGCTGTCCGGTATCTGATCAGCTAGTAATTTCCAGTATTTGCTTCGGTTGCTTGACTATCTGTGTTAATTCGTGAGTCTTGTTTTCGTTTGGTTTGCATTTGCAAGCTGCACAGATTACGGAAGCTTCAGCGCTTTCCAACCGATCTTCCAGTTAGATTTAAGGTATGCTCCCGTGTTTTAGCGGTACGTTCAGATGCAATTAAGCTACTAAGGAGCTACTGTTTGCTGTTAATATTCAGAAAACTAATGATAAAACGATAGTAACTCCTTGACAATCATTTTCATTGATTCACGTAGAACTCTGATTAAAATAAATTGATATTGCCCAAAGCACACCTGCTTTGAGCTTATAGCCCCGGATGCCATACAACTAATCCAGAGTAGGCGCCCGTCAAATAAGAAGCGCTGTCACTTATTTATATATTTAATTCGTTGCCAAAGAGGTTCCCACGCTTAGGAGATTATTGTTAAGTAGTTTAACTACTGTATTATGAGCATTCCATTCGCTCTTATAGCATTTAGGTATTGTAACGTTTCGCGTATGTAGGCAAGCAATTTGGCCGCCTAGAACTGCTATGATGAAATGTGAAATTGTTTGCGCAGCTGTGGCGTGGCCCTATGGAGGGAGACCGGCAAGGCACTGCCCCAGTTACAGAGCAACGCAGAGAGTAAAACTCACTTTGGGGAATTTGGACAGCTGTCCCTTGCTTAAGAGAGCAGGTGATGCACCAGCAAGGGGGAACTTTCAGACGGTCTGAAATATAGTTACTTACAGCTCATAGAAATTCGACAACAAACCACATTCGAATAATAAAGCAAATCTGAAAACATTTGCGATCTCAGAACAATGAGGCGCATCGAATGACATAACAATATTTTCAGTATCTTTAAAATTACAGAAGCCTTTTTGCAGTGATTAAATATTTTCACAATCAATCTTAGAATTAACAACTTTTAAACGCCTCCTGCGATTCCAACAAACTAGATTTCAGATGATAGTATTGCACCATAGCTAACATTCCTGAAAGCTACTTATCTGTATCTATTTTATTTGTTGATTTATCGAATTTTTACATCTTTTTCATTATACAAATGTCTGTCAGAATACTGCAATCACAATAATGCAGCATGAATACCTCATAACCTGTCATACTTCTGTGTTTATTTAATGAATACTTTACTATTTTTGGAAATTGGAGATTTGTGGTAAGTTCCAATGGCACCAAACAGCTGAGGTCATCAGTCCGTAGGCTTACATACTACTTAATCTAACTTAAACTAACTTAGCTAAGGACAACACACACACCCATGCGCGAGGGAGGACTCGAACCTCCGACGAGAGGAACGGTGGCAAGGCGCCTCACACAGTGTGGCTACCCCGCGCGGCTTCACTATTTTGCCAGTAACTTTATTTAAATGTTAATTACAATTCCTAGCACAAATTATAGTAATTTAAGAAATGCTGGGGACAGCTGACTCCACTTTTGTAAACAGTTACAATACATAACACTATCAAGCAGACGTGAATCATTGTTTAAACAACATTTCGCGGTAATATTTTTTTTCATTGAAAGTATGCAGTCCGCCCGATAGCTGAGTGGTCAGCGTGACGGATTGCCGTCCTCCGGACCCGGGTTCGATTCTCGTCTGGGTCGGGGATTTTCTCTCCTCAGGGACTGGGTGTAGTGCTGTCTTCATCATAATTACATCCTCATCCGGCTCGCAGGTGGCCCAATGTGGCGTCGAATGTAATAAGACCTGCACCAAGGCGGCTAGACCTGCCCCGCAAGGGGCCTCCCGGCCAATGACACCAAACGCTCATTACCATTTAAAGTACGCAGACTTGCGCAAGAATTCTGGCTTATTTGTTTGTAAAAATAAGAACAATGTATTTTTGTGGGACGGCCTTCTGCCAATTGAGAAGCAAGCAGTGGTGGAACACTTCAGAAGTCAAGTGGAGAGAGACTTTTTTTCGAATGGTGAGCTCAAGGGAGCGATTTTCGGCACGCTTTATGCCTGTGATAACGTGCGTAACTGGGTCATATATGTGACAAATTCTGGGCGGTGAACAGCCGCTTTAAGATTTTAATTTTTGGGGGCACTTTTACGTTTGTTCTTGAAGGCAGACCTGCTGGTGATATAGTGCATTTTTCGGTATAGTGCGTGATAGATAATGGGCGGTGAACAACCTCTACGATACTTTAACTTTTGGAGGGTCTTAGTTTTCGTGAGGTCTGAATCTGCTCCATTGCAGAAATCTGACTTTTCCGATTGTGTTAAGTGTCATACCGAACTAAGAGTTATTTTGAGTTGGTGAATATATGGTATAAAAAATGTGTGTGAAATTTTATGGGACTTAACTGCTAAGGTCATCAGTCCCTAAGCTTACACACTACTTAACCTAAATCATCCTAAGGACAAACACACACACCCATGCCCAAGGGAGGTCTCGAACCTCCGCCGGGACCAGCCGTATATCGTATATTGTGATCATGTGAATGAAGTTAGTTTTTCACACATCTTGGATGATTCTTAGTTTGTGGCTTCTGCTACCAATCTCTTAACGAGCTCAAAAAAACTTAACTGAGGAGGAGAAGAACTTCTTAGCCGAGATCCCTATAACAAAATTTATCGTAGATAACTGTTTTCGGTGAAACTAAATTACCATCTTCAGATCTGTAATAAAATTACAAGAAGTTCTACAAACTGTTGTATAAATAATGCAACATTCACCCGTAGAAGAAACAAATGAGAACATACTTTCATAAAGATTATTATGAACATGTTGTGTCAGATACACGCAAAATCTTTCCATTGAATTTTCAGATACATAAAACATGAAATGAGCAATGAGCTGGCACATCAAAATTAAAATTGCTACGTACATCAAATTCACCAAAACATCGTTCTCGCAACATAACACGTCATGCCTACCAGGGCGCCACAAGACTGTCAACAGCCAACGCATGAAACGAACTGACCACAAGCACAACCGGTGTAGCTGCAGTACGTAGGGTCTAACAATAAAAGTCAAAACGTAATTTAAAGACAACCATGATTCCAAATATATATAGGACTATATATAAAAATTCTGAAATGTTTATAAAATATTATTGATGATTTCTTCGTGACAGAATACTGCTAAAAAAAACATATACTCCATATTTACGATATTTGTTTTATATCATTATAATACTGAAGTACTTTTTTTATAGTATCGTTCAATAAGCGACAAACGTAGATAAAAAAATTTTACTAAATTATTAAAATCAAAATACAGCAGTATTCAACTCAACATCTGAAGCTAGCTCAACCGATCTTAAAATTTCTGTACGTCCCTCCTGAAGACCATGGCCGTTCACTATTGTAAGAAAATAAAACGCCTACAGCGGTTCTTATAGTCTTATTTATTGTGCAGCTACCAGTTTCGGCGCTTCAATGCGCCTTCTTCAGGCCGTAGTTGATGCTGAAGGGGTTAACACGATCCTCATATGCCCGCATCAGTGGCCAACACAACTGCAGACTCTCTGTAAACTTTGGCAGTTGATGGTTTGAGTGCTGACACTAAGGTATATAGATAGTTTGCGTAAACCAGTTACGTTGGCCACCGATGCATTATGTGGATCGTATTAATCCCTACAGCATCAACTACGACCTGGAGATGGTGAACTGAAGAGCCGAAACTGGTAGCCGCACAATAAATAACACCATAAGAATGGCTATAGGCGTCTTATTTTCTTACAATCTGAAAATTATACCCTTATAGTGCAACGCATCATATTTAGTGCACCAAAAACTAAGGCGACGTGACGGAGTATATCAGCGCCATGAATACTATGTAGAACACCAACGAAACGCGATCAAAAATAATTATAGTCCGGATCCCAGATTGAGTACGTGGACGTCTCTAGCCAAAGAATACTGAACATGAGAAACCAAAACACAATCCTGACTCAAAAACCTACGAAAGCTCATTCATTGCATTATACTAACATAAGTTACGGATTAATATATAACTCCTAGAAATAGAGTAATGTAGCCAACCATCTGTCTTCATACGTCAACATACAAAAAGGCTATCCAATGTGGATCGAAACTTGAATAACCCATAGGACACGACACAGACCCGGCAAAAGCCAATATAATTAATAAAAGAATGCTTAGAGGCTTCATTTAATAAATCGTTTCACTACACCACGTAGCTCGAGATCTACGTGCAGCAGCATACGGTTCAGGGTGTTGGAGAACTAACAACCTTTAGAGCTCAACCTCAGTAAACTAAAAATTTTGCTCCATTCAATGAGATTATATTTGACTGTTTTATACTTGGTTACGAAGCACAACTTTCAGTTTACTTGAGCTCTACTTTCTTGAAGAAACATTATTCATCATAATTCTCTGTCGTTTACTTCAATTACAGCCTACAGAATGGAGACTTTTTTATTAATTGTTCATTTATCTTTTATTTAATACGACTGTTTATTTCATTAATTCACAATTCTGGTCAATTCACAGACTATCTGAGTGGAGGATCACTGCTACGCTTATACACTACTGGTCATTAAAATTGCTAAACCTAGAAGAAATGCAGATGATAAACGGGTATTCATTGGACAAATATATTATACTAGAACTGACAAGTGATTACATTTTCACGCAATTTTGATGCGTAGACCCTGAGAAATCAGTACCAAGAACAGCCACCTCTGGCCGTAATAACGGCCTTGATACGCCAGGGCATTGAGTCAAACAGAGCTTGGATGGCGTGTACAGGTACATCTGCCCATGCAGCTTCTACACAATACCACAGGTCATCAAGAGTAGTGACTGGCGTATTGTGACGAGCCAGTTGCTCGGCCACCATTGACCAGACGTTTTCAATTGGTGAGAGATCTGGAGAATGTGCTGGCCAGGGCAGCAGTCGAACATTTTCTGTATCCAGAAAGGCCCGTACAGGACCTGCAATATGCGGTCATGCATTATCCTGCTGAAATGTAGGGTTTCACAGGGCTCCTAACACATCTGAAACGTAACGTCCACTGTTCAAAGTGCCGTCAATGTGAACAAGAGGTGACCGAGACGTGTACCCAATGGCACCCCATACCATCACTCCGGGTATGACGAATACACGCTTCCAATGTGCGTTCACCGCGATGTCGCCAAACACGGATGCGACCTTCATGATGCTGTAAACAAAACCTGGATTCATCCGGAAAAAATGACGTTTTGCCATTCGTGCACCCAGGTTCGTCGTTGAGTACACCATCGCAGGCGCTCCTGTCTGTGATGCAGCGTCAAGGGTAACCGCGGCCATAGTCTCCGAGCTGATAGTCCATGCTGCTGCAAACGTCGTCGAACTGTTCGTGCAGATGGTTGTTGTCTTGCAAACGTCCCCATCTGTTGACTCAGAGGTCGAGACGTGGCTGCACGATCCGTTACAGCCATGCGGATAAGATGCCTGTCAAGTCGACTGCTAGTGATACGAGGCCGTTGGGATCCAGCACAGCGTTCCGTATTACCCTCCTGAACCCACCGATTCCATATTCTGCTAACAGTCATTGGATCTCGACCAACGCGAGCAGCAATGTCGCGATACGATAAACCGCAATTGCGATAGGCTACAATCGGACCTTTATCAAAGTCGGAAACGTGATGGTACGCATTTCTCCTCCTTACACGAGGCGTCACAACAACGTTTCACCAAGCAAAGCTGGTCAATTGCTGTTTGTGTATGAGAAATCGGTTGGAAACTTTCCTCGTGTCAGCACGTTGTAGGTGTCGCCACCGGTGCCAACCTCGTGTGAATGCTCTGAAAAGCTAATCTTTTGCATATCACAGCATCTTCTTCCTGTCGATTAAATTTCGCGTCTGTAGCATGTCATCTTCGTGGTGTAGCAATTTTAAAGGCCAGTAGTGTATTTGAACTGAGTTAGCTGCTGTGCATGGAAGCATACGTGTGAAGCCCGACCTTATGCCATTGTCGACCTACTCTTTTTCAAAAAGAGCCCCGCGTAGCCCATTTACCTAAGTTACAAGCAACATCAGTTAAATTCGCGCCGTCCAGAGTTGCCGTGCGGTTCTAGGCGCTACAGTCTGGAGCCGTGCGACCACTACGGTCGCTGGTTCGAATCCTGCCTCGGGCAAGGATGCGTGTGATGTCCTTAGGTTAGTTAGGTTTAATTAATTCTAAGTTCTAGGCGACTGATGACATCAGAAGTTAAGTCGCATAGTGCTCAGAGCCATTTTGAACCAGTTAAATACGTAGTTGGTTTGCTCGTGTGGATGTTGGTAAGAAAGAAACTACTCAGCAGAAAACGGTTAGTCAAAGTTGCAATTTGGGGTACTCGTCTGGGATATGAATTCCATCCCTTCAGAATTGTAATTGTAATTTTATCACGTTACAGTATTCTGTAATTCAGGTCCTAAATCTACTCCATGATAGTATGAGTAGGGGCCTCGTGTATAAGGTTTTTCAGCGATTGCATGTGTGAGGATCGGTTTCAGAAGTTAGGTGTGGGGAAGTTGGGACTTCGAGAAAGAGGAAGAAGCGATGGGGAGGCATGCTGAGTTCCAGTCTGCAGCAGACAGCAGCAGTGGCGGTTGTTCGACGGCGGCATGAGCAGCAGCGGCAGCCACGGCAGCATGGGCCACCGCCATCGACTTTGAGTTGATCAGGATCGGTAATGGCGTCGGCATTGGCAGCATCCATATGTTCAGCAGTAGCAGCAGCAGCAGCAGCAGAACAGCAGCAGCAGCCAGCATGAGCGATAAGTTAAGTACATACGCTGATAGTGTTAATACGTGAAAATCTGCAGGGCCATCTTCAGTGATGGAGCTTCCAACGAGTAGGCAATCACCCAGTCTGTAAAGGTCAGATAATGGCAGTGGCCAAGTTAGCCCTAAATCTGAATGTGATAGTATTACTAGGGTCAATACTAGTGGTTACAAATAGTATGATATCAAAGAAAGCAGATGCAATTTCGATTGATTCAGCGGCATAGTTAACGGAAGTTTTGTCGCATTTGAGCTCTAATATGGGCGCAATCCAATTTAGTATAGGAGCATTGAGAACAAAAATGGAACAGGGAATTTCTGATCTCAATAAAACACAGTTAAGCAGGCTGTTTAGGTTTTTATGTTGGTAACGTCACGTAGCGCTCTGTATGAAAATCACTGACTGCGCTGTGTGCAGTCTGTGGCTGGTTGACATTGTTGGAATATTCGCTATTGTAGTGTTTGGCAGTTGGATGTGAACAGCGCGTAGCGTTTTGCAGTTGCAGGTGAGCCGCTAGCAGTAATGGATGTGGAGAGAGAGATGACAGAGGTTTGAGCCGACGATCTTGACGTGTGTCCGATGACTTCTGAATGCTATTAAGGTAAATACATTGTTTGTTCTCTATCAAAATCTTTCATTTGCTAACTATTCCTATCAGTAGTTAGTGCCTTCAGTAGTTAGAGTCTTTTATTTACCTGGCAGTATTGGCGCTCGCTGTATTGCAGTAGTTCGAGTAACGAAGATTTTTGTGAGGTAAGTGATTCATGAAAAGTATAGGTTATTGTTAGTCAAGGGCCATTCTTTTGTAGAGATTATTGAAAGTCAGATTGCGTTGCGCTAAAAATATTGTGTGTCACTTTAGTGATGATCAGAATAAGTAAAGAGAGAAATGTCTGAGTACGTTGAGTTTTGCTCAGTTGTTTGAAAATCAAATAACCTACTAGTACAGTCATTCATAATTTTTCTAAGGGGACGTTTCAACTGACAGTGTAATAGCTGATGTGGAAAAACTGAATCAGATATTGAAGGCATTATTGATACATAATTAGAAGCTATAGGGGCAGACAAGGGAAAAATTTATAGAGGGGTTAGCTTGGTTGACACAAGAGTCAGTACAGCAGAAAAGGACTTCAAGGAAAAGCTGGAAAAGATACTGGACGAGCTGGATGGTAATGTTAGAAATTGTGTGCAGAGGCAAAATGCGCTTGAGAAAGAGACCATTAAATCTGTTAACAATTTGTCAGGTAGAATAGTAGAACGTGATCAAGAGATGGTGAAAAATAGAGAACAGTCGGAATTGAAGAATAATAATGAAGTCGTGCAGAATAAACAGCAGATTCAAAATATATGGGCAGAATGAAATTCTTTAACAGTGAACGAGGCAACTGCTGTGATAGGCGTTCCATTAGTTAATTTAGGAACGACCAGGTGTTTTTCTTACGTTGAAAAATACCATCTAGTTGTTTTCATTGCTGCAGGCAGAAGTAAGTTTGTGCAAGGAATGACAGAAGAGGCAAAAATTGAATTCGCTGAAAGACAGGTGTTGAGGACAATACAGTTTCACGGGCAGATTTAATCAGTACTTCTTTTACTATCTATGAAGTTTTTGAGTTTTGTATCGTGAACAAATTCTGGAGTAAAGCAAAGCAAGCGCGAGTTCAGCATAAGTTCCTAAATGAATAGCTGTGGGATTTTTGTGTGTATAAACTACCTAAGCTGACGTTTATAAATCGTCCACTGGGCATCTTGGCGGAGATTACGACGCTCAAGAGACTGTTACCGGAACAGTTACAATGGCATCTTTTCCACTGTCCGACAAATTCCATAGATGAGGTTTTATTGAAAAACTTGAACAGACGTTGATATTCAAGCCATATAAAGGGAATAGTAGACAGAGAAATAAGTACCAAAATAGGGATCATAATAATTAGGAAAATAATTATCACTGCAATGGCAAAAGTTATTTTTAAAGAGGAAATGGAAAAGAGAACTATCATAACGGAAATCACAACTGGCAATGAGGATTTGAGGGTCAGGCGCCTCACGAAATGCAACGGCAGAACACGACGTCGGTGGTGACGAAATAAAGCGACATTGAAAAGGACATGTTGTATCGTCGAGTATAGTGAAAATACCTGTGAAGATAGCAGCTGTAGTCTCGTGAAGAATTTTATTATGTATTGGTTGAAGTGGGTGCTTTACTGTAAATGTGATGTTTTAGGCACTGATATTACGAAGGCTGAGGCTACTGATTTAGATATCTAAGAGAAAGGAATTTGAGCATTTGTTTCCATTGACGGAAGTGAACCGATGCTTCTGCTGAAAGGTGAATTATGAGTGGATATGGAAGGATCAATGTGAACATAATGTGTTACATAGCAGTAGATGAGAATGCAGAGTGTCGGAATAATCTAAGAGTAGAGAAAATGTAATGGAGACAGAGCTAGATCCGAGTTTGGCAGAATTCGTGTGTACTGTGAATTCTAACGTGGAGTCATGCAGTAGCGGCTATTTTTGTAGTGTATCGGCGGAGGTTGACGGAGTTATTGGTGGTGGTTTCTATAATTTATTGCCTGACGTAATGGATGTTGGAAGTATTGAAGCTTATGAGTTATTGGCGGGTGTTAATGGTGTTAACCATAATAAATTTTGTAGTGATTCGACGGAAAAAAATGAGATTTTGTTTAAGGAAGATGAAGGAAGTAGTGTGATTAATTTTGAGGAGCTTGCAGCTACTGATATAGTTATTTCAGAGGGAGGGAACAGAGTACTTGATGCTTATGAGGACGATGAAACGAAGAACTTTGAGGAATAGTTAGATGTTACAGATGATTTGGAGGTAGATCAGGAGAATCTAGGCGTGAATGAGACTGAGGGTTCATATGAAATCATAATGCGTGACATAAATATGGAGCAATGTTGTAAGTAGGCTGTTTATGTTTTCTCTATGTAAGTAGGCTGTTTATGTTTTCTTATTGGCAACGTTACGTAGTGCTCAATATGAAAATCACTGGCTGTGCTGTGTGCAGTCTGTGGCTAGTTTGCATTGTTGTAATACTCGCCATTGTAGTGTTAGGCAGCTGGCTGTGAACAGCGCGTAGCGTTGCGCAGTTGGAGGTGAGCCGCCAGCAGTGGTGGAAATGGGGAGAGAGATGGCGGAGTTTTGAAATTTGTCATGAACTGCTATATTTATATATGATGATATCAAGGTAAATACATTGTTTGTTCTCTATTAGTATCTTTCATTTGCTAACTATCCCTATCAGTAGTTAGTGCCTTCCGTAGTTTGAATCTTTTATTTAGCTGGCAGTAGTGGCACTCGCTGTATTGCAGTAGCTTGAGCAGCGAAGATTTTTGTGAGGTAAGTGATTTGTGAAAGGTATAGTTTAATGCTAGTCAGGGCCATTCTTTTGTAGGGAATTTTGAAAGTCAGATTGCGTTGCGCAAAAAAATATTGTGTGTCAGGTTAAGTACAGTCGTGTATAATTGTTCAAAAAGGGGACGTTTCATATGTCGACCCTTAGCCGAGGATACCTCACTGGAATCTTCTGATTTTTTTTTCTTGTAGTTTGTGTAATTAGTGTAGATTTTGTTTATTGCTAGCGCGTAATTGTAGAGAAAATCTCCTTTGTAGTTGCAGTCTTTCATTGTTGTACAGTAAAACAGTTGTGGCATGCGTGTAGATTTGCACCAAGTATTTCGCAGCTGCAATTAACTAGATATTATTTGCAGTGTTATGTTAATGTGTTCTCTTATTTTTGCTCTTCAAATTGTGTTTTTCTGTGTTGTCGTGTGAAATACTGTGACAATAATGGCGTGTGAAAAACGTAATACTAGGCTCCAAAGTAAACTGAGAAATGACAGTGAAAATGAAAGCAGTGTGTTAGCGCCACCGAGTAATGAATTAACTGATGTTCAAAGTAGTAATTTGGTAATTGTGCATAGGGAAATGGAGCGGGCGGCAAACAATGGCGTGGACAGTGAAACAATTATTGAAGAGGGAAGCATTATCGATCGATCGGTCGGCAATAGCTCGCCTCAGGAAGCCGAAATGACACGACACGATCTCGCAAATACTGTAGATTCAGGTTTTGGATCCTCACCGTTTTCTCAAATAAGTCAAGACACATTTTCTGCTTGTCAAAATGTGAATGTTTCCGGTGTAAACTCACTGCCGAAAAGCACTGAGGAACATGTTTCAGATACCAATGCATTGTTATTACAATTAATACAACAAATGGGACAAACACAGCAAAAGCTTCAAAAGTTAGACACAATGGAACAAAATCAGAGACAAACACAGCAAAAGCTTCAAAAGTTAGACACAATGGAACAAAATCAGAGACAAACACAGCAAAAGCTTCAAAAGTTAGACACAATGGAACAAAATCTTAAAAAGTTGGACTCATTGGAGCAAAGTCTTGAACGAACACGTGAGGATTTAACTGCTGAGTTACATCACATTGAATCGAAATGTCAAGAAGTCTGTAATGACGTAAAAACACAAATTTGTGAGCATTTCCAACCTATTTTTTCGCGTCATGAAAATGCACTACAGAATCACGAAGCAGCCATAAAAGAACTGCAAACTATTGTTCATGAAAATCATGAGACCTTGCAAGCAAAATTTGACTCAGTTGCATATACCGAAACGGTTATGCAACTTGCAAAAACTCAGGAAAACTTAAAGGTCACAGTAGACACGATTTCAACACAAATGGACACTCTGAAACTTGGTTCAGAAAAACATAGAGAGGAAATGATTTCACTATCGGATAAAGTAGCCGAACTTTCAGATCAGTTCACTAACTTATCTACAAAGGTAGATGATGATCTGAATGACACAACACCTGTAGCCTTCATGGACACTGAAGAGTATGAACAAATTAGAAAATTCAAACAAAATCAGAATCAAATCAATACACAGTACAAAAGAGAAATCCGGGAAGTGCAAGATCAGTTGGCACAAGTAGTACAAGAATTACGTATTTCAGAGGACACTCGCGTCCCAATACGGGAAGAGGGACATACAAATACGGAACAGACACAAAATAACAACACAGGGCACTTCGGAAATTGTGAAAGAAGTTGGCAAGGTACGCCGAATTTTGAGATGGAACCGCCGAAACGACGTAACAATGACCGACATGCGACTTGCCGACATGATGATTTTGACTATAAGCTGTTCATTACTACACGTAAATTCAAAACATTTAAGAATTCTGGCAACGACATTCATCCACAAGCATGGCTCCATCAATTCTCTCATTCTTTTCCTCCCAACTGGTCATTAGAGCACAGATTAGAATTTATGTGTGGCTACTTGGAGAATGAACCAGCTGTAAGAATGCGATCGGTAATTCACGATTGCCACAATGAAGGAGAGTTTTACCATGCCTTCCTCTCAGCATATTGGTCTCAGGCCACACAAGACCGAGTAAAACAAAGCATCATAATGATGAAACGTTTCGAACAATCTGAATTTTCCAGTCTTATGAAATATTTTGAAGACATGTTGCACAAGAATCAGTACCTGTCAAACCCATACAGCCCCTCAGAACTTATCCGCATTTGCTTAATCAAATTGCCTGAACATTTACGACACATTATTTTGGCAGGACGTTGCAAAGACGACATTGAAGCATTTCAGGGACTGTTACAAGAACTGGAAATTGACACATACCGTCGCGGGATGCGAAAACAGGAAAACAATCACTACAGGTCACATCCGTCACAATTCCGTGACGACAGAAATGATAACTGGACGCGACAAGGCTATTATCACAACACAAATCGTGACCAAAACAGACACCACCCGTATGACAATCGTTGGCAGAGTAGTAATAACTACAGGGAAAGATCACCTCTCCGTGGTAATGACTATCACAGAGACAATAAGAGAAACAGACAATATGGGAACCAAAATAAATACTATCAAGGGAGACAGAATAACTTTAGACGCAACGGATCAGCGCGCAGTTACGATTCAAGGAGAAATTCTCCACCATGTGACCGACAAGAAAGAAACTATGGAATCTACCGACATGACGACAGACGATATGATCGTAACGACAGACCTGAATTGCATCAGAACTGGCGGGATTCAAACAGAGCAGGGCCCTCTCGTCACGGTGAATTTGTAGAAGTTAGGTCTCCTAATCCCAATAACAACGCGCGGCAACAAAGAGACAGACAATGACTCGCGCCGCAAGCACCCACGTGCGCCGGCTGGCTCAGAGAAAAATAACATTGACGCTAACCCTGTGAAAAATTCCAGTATTCTTTACCGACGTATACTGCATGATAATTGCGTTCAAGCTGAAATTCTGAGTACTTTGAAGAGTAAAAGATTGTACCACATTTCACATGTAAAAACGATTATTGAAAGATAATCTGCTTTTTAACTTTGTCTTTGCCATAAAACGTTTCACTTCACGTTACTAGTATGCTTTAGAAACTGTTAACATGCAACAATGTTTGAAGTTAAATATCCAGTCTAGAACCTAGGGAACATTTTTAAACAGAAATGACGAATGCATTGTTATAGTGAACAGACGTCACAGTGTTATTGTGTGTGTACATTCTTGCTTGTTTGTTGCACGATTACGTAACGACTATAAGGCTCACATACTTAGAACATTTACCAGTACTGCTAATGAGATTTTAATGCAACATTTTGGTTTATTTGAAAATACATTCTGAATTTAAAGTGCTTTCTGAGAGATACCAGACGACACAGTGGTTAGTTTATGTGACAGCTACACGATTTTATCACGACGCTACTAATGAGTGACAATTTACAATGTTGCTTTTGCAGTGTTTCTGTTTTATATCTGCACAGTTTTCTGTTTTATTCTGGAAAGTAAAACAGGTTTTAGTAGTAACTTTTGTGGTATAGCTACAATGAGACTGCCTTTTCCGTAGCACAACAATACGTTACAGCGCAGTACTTTCCTCATTACGGCAATAAGCGTAATAACTAAGACATTTATACGCAAAGCATTTCACTTTTGTGTATTGTGAGGTAAGTACATTGACTTCTGCAGAACTTAGCTTTCGGAGGACGATAACTACGACACTTCCACAGAGATTATGTTGCAACAAGACGCACATTTAGCGCTACAGGACACGCATTTGAGTGATTAATTTTGTACTTAAAACATTTATTTTTAAAGATATTTGAAGTACAATGATACGAAGTTTTTCCATGATACATTTCATTCCATTGCTGTAATTTGTAACACCTGGGAGTATAATTACATTTATCCTCAGGGGGGTACACGCCTACTTTGTGTACCATGTGTTTGGCAAGCACAAGGAACCCTAGCTAATATGGTATTTGCTTATACAACTTTACACATCGGTACCATATTTCTCTAACACACAATTTACACAGCTATCTGATCATGTAACTGAGAGAGACAAACATTTATCTTACTATATCAGTGACAGATGTTTACGTAATTACACCGTTGGATAACTTCACACTTACGAAATTGTATTTTGTCTGTACTGTGTGAACTCTTCATATTTTTTCGGAACCATTGTGATACTATGAGAGCTTTGAATGATGTATTTGGTATGAGATCATGATTTTTAAAGTACGTTTGAGGCAGCTGACACTTTTGACATGAGCAGAGAATTTTTTTAGGTTTTGATATTATTGCAGAAAGCTAAGACGTTTTTGAGATTTGACTGAGGTGTTATGATGTTATTATTACGACGACGATGTGTATTATGCTGTTGAGGTATGTTTATGATCAATAAGATGATGATACCGTATATGAGGAATTTGATTATGCTACATGTTTCTCAGGATGAAATATTGAAGAAGTGTCGACGAATATGTATATGTATAATAAGGTAAGGAATAATGAATAGTGGTTAGGGACTCTGATTTATGAAAAGGATGTTGGAAACCAAGAAACGTACTTTAAGAGTTATGAAATGTGTGTGTATATTCGTGAATGTATTACAATGCAGACGAAAATTTTTTTTGGACACTGTTATATCAATAGCATTTTGTTTCTACAGATTGGTAACGCAAATTCTTGACCTGTGAAATATTTTTTTATGCGACTGTCTCTGTAGCGGAAACTGCTGTCGTAAATATTTCCGTAAGAAAGTTAACGGACCACCTACATATAATGCGTCGTGGGCACCCAGCTGTGTCAGACGCCTGGAGAAAAAGCCATTAGCGCGTGCCTTTCAGAGCACAGGAAAACACCTGGAGAACAAGCCATTAGGGTGTGCCTTTCATCGCTAATGCGACACCCTCGTTACTTGAAAACATATGATTACTCGCACTTTGTGCTAATTGCTGAAATGCTTATGAGTTGATGGGAAATTTTCGTACATCTGCACACCTGATTATGACAAGTGTCTTTCTATGAGAGTTGAGAGCTACTGACTTACGAAATGCCACATGACTATTGAATGATGTTTTTATGCTTTGGTTTGCGTAATTGCTTATTTCACTTGATATCTGGTTTCCAGCTGTGTTGCAGCATTGCTTTTATAAAATGAAATGCATTTGCTAATGTGAACACTTTCTGTCAACAGATCTATTAAATAATTATTTTATGATCCACATTCTTTAAAAAAGGAGCACTTGGAAAGGAAAGAACAATAAGAAGGAACTAGTAACTGCATTCATAATTTTCTTTTCAAGTAATTGGTAACTTTTTGGTAGAATAACTTCTTGTGGTGCACCACTTTAATTACATAGACATTAAGATGTGAATATACATTTCCCTTATCTGCATTGTTGTTTAGTGTAATATTTTTTCTGCTTACGCTATGTCATGTTTAGGTATAAGTTGCTGCTGTTTGCCAGGCATAGTGTTATTGAATTTGACTTTTGCTCATTTATGCTGCTAGCTTTGCCAATTTGCATTTTTTGCATTGCTGTTTGTGTTGATTTGTTATGTGATGCTGCATTGCCTCGTCCCTTAGTTTAGCATCTGAGCTCAGTAGATTTAAGTTAGCTTAAGAGGGGGTAGCCTCTAAGAGAATGAGTTGCGATGAATTGGAAGAAATGCATTGAGAAAACAGGTTTAGGTAGGATTTTCTTGGAAATAAATGTTGAGGTAAGAAATGTGTGAACATATAAATACAGAAAGCATGCTTAGATAGAATTTTTTTTGGTGGAAACAAAGGATGAAATAAGAGGAAAGATATATGAAGTTTTGGGTTGGACTGCAGTACCAAATGTTACACTGAAAACGAACCCTGTCCTTTCCTATTGGTGTTATCCCACTATGTGTTTGTGTACCCTTGAGTATTTGTTTTCTTCCTGTCTCTGTGTACTGTTTCATAGAATTTTTTTTCTTTTAATATTAAGCTACATTCACTATGATGAGGAATACTGTTATCCTCAAATACAATTGGCATTAATAATGTGTTATTTACTTTTTAAAGATGTTTAGACATTGTTTATTGTTTTGTTTTAATGCTAATGTGTGAAGTTGATATTTCAAAAGTTATTGTGATCTTTTATGTATGTACTCATGTCATAATTCCTGTAACACTGACGTATATGTCTATTTCTATTCTTTTGTAACGCCTGTTTTACTACAAATGTTATCTGTATTGTTATGTTCTTTAATGATGTATTTTGTACCTTTGTTATTGTATTCTTCTGTTATAAAATTGTAATTGTCACCAGTTCATGATATTATTAACTTGTAAGTTACATTTCACTGCACACGTTTCTGTTGGTCATAGTACATGGACAATATGTGAGAAGTAGGGACTGTTAGTGTTTGCACGTTTGTTAATAATTCTGCAAGGGACTGGATAACAGCATTGCTGGTTCTAAGGACAATTCCAAAAACTTTGTGAGTGCACAAGTGATGGTTTATGGACTTGCTATATTATCCGCAAGACTCTTCAATGGTGATTGTGCACCTGCACAGTCACAACAGATGGCTGCTGGCTATCTCTACAAGGACTACAGTGGGTCTACATCTTTGATGATCCATCAATACCATTATCTCTACAAGGACTACAGTGGGTCTGCACCTCTGGTGGCCCACCAATACCATACTCTCTACCAGGACTACAGTGGGTCTGCTCTGTGATGACCTACCTACCAATATTCTTCCAAACTACGACTGACTCTGCTGTGGGTTTGCTCCATTGTGGCCCATTACCTGTCAGCATGTCAAGAGTCAGCACTGTTTTTCCGTTGGAAGGACAACACTACTTCTTCAAGACTGCATGGAAATCCACTACTTCTGTGTGCAATTTCTTTTACTAATGAGACTTTGTGAAAAAAAAACCTGTAATTACTATTATGATGAATGATCGGGACTATCTTTATGGACTGTGAGAAAATCTGAGATTTTGACCAACATTGTATCAATAAGTGTGTGCATTTGATTTCTTTGTTATTGTAGTTATGAAAAATTTTATCAAATCATTATTGGCCACTGCCCAATCCAATTTGTAAAAAATTTTTTGTGGGGAGCATGGGGGCTATGTAAGTAGGCTGTTTATGTTTTCTCTATGTAAGTAGGCTGTTTATGTTTTCTTATTGGCAACGTTACGTAGTGCTCAATATGAAAATCACTGGCTGTGCTGTGTGCAGTCTGTGGCTAGTTTGCATTGTTGTAATACTCGCCATTGTAGTGTTAGGCAGCTGGCTGTGAACAGCGCGTAGCGTTGCGCAGTTGGAGGTGAGCCGCCAGCAGTGGTGGATGTGGGGAGAGAGATGGCGGAGTTTTGAAATTTGTCATGAACTGCTATATTTATATATGATGATATCAAGGTAAATACATTGTTTGTTCTCTATTAGTATCTTTCATTTGCTAACTATCCCTATCAGTAGTTAGTGCCTTCCGTAGTTTGAATCTTTTATTTAGCTGGCAGTAGTGGCACTCGCTGTATTGCAGTAGCTTGAGCAGCGAAGATTTTTGTGAGGTAAGTGATTTGTGAAAGGTATAGTTTAATGCTAGTCAGGGCCATTCTTTTGTAGGGAATTTTGAAAGTCAGATTGCGTTGCGCAAAAAAATATTGTGTGTCAGGTTAAGTACAGTCGTGTATAATTGTTCAAAAAGGGGACGTTTCAATGTTTAGAGTGAGGTGAAATAAAAAAATATATTTTCAGACATAATGGCTACGTTTGTGAACCGTGACTGTGTGGGATAATTATTTATTTGTAGTTTCTGCTACCAGTCACTTTTATTTGTTCTATGTTTAATCTAACATGATACAACGCGTTTTGAATATGTTCTGTTCATCATCAGACGTTCATACATACATACACACAGAGAAATGTTACTTAAAAATAAATTGTCTTAAACTAAATTAACCTAAATCTTTTTGGCCATTCTTCGTTACTGTAGTGGCTGGTGTGGCATTTGGGCATTACATACATACATACATAGAAATGTTACTTAAAAATAGTCTTAAACTAAATTAAACTAAAACTTTTTGGCCATTGTTCGTTACTATAGTGGCTGGTGTGACATTTGGTCATTAAAAAACGTGCAGCCTACAAGATGAACGATGTCGATCAAGAAAGAAGTATGTATCTATCGAAACTAAAAATGGTGTTCCCGCGGTAGACATAAATTTTTTCTGTAAACGTAAGAGTTCGATGGTGAGCGGGAAAGTATGGCTCGAATTTGAGCAGATAAAGCCACGGGAAAAGAGAGATTCAAAAGTTACTCACACTAGTGAGATAAATGTTATAAGATACAACGGCGGCAGAGTTGCACCTTGTGAATAAAGAATATGGTATGTATAAATGTGTGTATACAGGGTGAGTCACGTAAGACATAACACCTATTTCATTTCGTGAAGGGTTATACATATCGAAACGAGATGTTCGGCAAATGTGAGAGAGTTTAGGGGTACGTACTGTTTGGACAAAATGAAGTTAGAAGTAAGTTCGTGTTTTTTTTTTTTTTTTTTTTTTTTTTTTTTTTTTTTTTTTTTTTTTTTTTGGAACCGTATACTTTTTATAACTGCATTTGACAGATCCTGAGAAGAAACTTACAGCGATATAGCGTTTGTTAATGTTGACGTTGAATCCTGTCGTAGAAAAATTCGAAAAATGTCCTAGAATGTGAGAGCACAGTGGCGTCTTGGACCTAGCTGCGTAGTTAAATATTATAAGGTAGGCCTGCACTACTACACAATGCTTTATTGCCCCTGGAACCAACTTCCGACTGCCTACACTGCACTAAATTATATCATATGGGATACATTCGTTGAAGTAAACATTTTATAAAATACTTTGGTGACCACCTGTACACCGCGAAACGTCGTTTCATGCTGAACGTAATGACGTAATGGCAATGATACCAACTACGTGTCGACTTTTTTGACATTGCAATGCAATTCCGTACATACGTAAATGAAATAAACAATTTACTAACAATGATTTAGTAACCACCTAGATCACATAACACAAATTTTGTTTTCAAAAATAGTAAATTCATCTTTATTTAAGCATGTGCTCAAATTCTCACCATGGACTGAAAGGCACATTTACAATCGCTGTTGGAAAGAACGATGAGCAGATGTGATTACAGTGGATGACATGGCAGAGTATGCACTGGCGATTCGGCGACACATATCATCTGGCATGGTTCGGGGGTATCATCAACTGCATCTTTGAGAGCTCCCTCCCCAAAAGGAAGAAATCAAGAGGAGTCAAGCCTCGGCACCTCCAGTGGTACGTCTTCTAGAATACCCAGCTGAATGTTCGTCAGAAAGTGTGCGTACGTATATTCATTTAGTACGGCTGAGATGAATTAAAGCCCCACAACGTAATTTTCTATGATTCCGCACTATACATTTACGGTCCACGTCCGTTGGTCTTGCGCTTGACGAGGCCAATGAGGATTTTCGGCTGCCACGTAGTGCATGTTATTCATATTTACATTAGCGTGGTTATTAAGTGTTGCTTCATCGCTAAAGAGCACACGTTGGTAAAAGGTAGTGTCGTCTCCCAGTTGCTGAAGGGGAAACCGACAAAATTCTGTACGACGTACGATATCACTGTCGTCGGGCCACCAACGTAGTGACAGATAGCAAGATGTGAACGAGAGTCTAAGGCAGATTCCACATTCCTTGGTAACACGTCTCGTACCACTGTGCGTATTCATTAGCTTCGTAGACGGAAAAGCTTGTTCTTGTTGTCTGTCAGTTGCAGTCTCTCTCTCTCTCTCTCCCTCTCTCTCTCTCTCTCTCTCTCTCTCTCTTTTCTTTCGTGAATCTGCATCTGCCTGCCGCGTCGGACATTGGCGATACGCATAAATAGCCCTATAAAGCTGTATTGTTTTTACAACAGTTCTTTTACATTCACCAGATGAAAGTAGTACATCTAACTTCTCCTAATTGTTGCGCATATCTGCACGCAACGAATGCTGAAGCAGAAATGAACGGCCTGCAATGCAGATAAGTAAACAGGCAAATGTGTTGACATTCTGATACAGTGTAGCGCGAGACCTCTGCTTGCCGGTATTCGCACCTTCAATGCCGATTCTACCCACCATGCTCTCAAATTGTAGGACATTTCCCGATTTTTTTTTACGATAGGTTTCAGCGTCAACATTTATAAACGCAATATCACTGTGATTGTCTTCTTAAGAGCTATCGAATGCTGTTATGAAAAGTATAAGGTTTCATTTTTTAAAAAGGAATTTGCTTCACTCTAACATTTGCCAAAATCAGCGTTACGGTATGTGGAACTGTTCACGAAATAAAGGGGGTGTTACGTCTTACGTAACTCATCTTGTATAAATGTGCAATTTCATGTGTGATACGTAAGACTTTTTGAGGGTTGTATTGATTGTGAAAAGGGGTAATTTAGTGACTTTAAAAAGTATGTGATAAATTATGGAGGCAAAACTTACTGCAAGAAGGGAGTAAATATTGGCTTTAAAAATCTTTGTAAGAGAAGGCGGTAGAATGTGATCAATCTCGTCATCTACTGAAACGTCCCCTAAGAAAAATTTATGAATTACTGGGCTGGTAAACCCCTTACGTTATTTGATTTTCAAACAGCTGAGCAAAACTGAACGTACTCAGACATTTCTCTCTTTACTTATTCTGATCATCACTAAACTGACACACAATATTTTTAGCGCAAAGCAATCTGACTTTCAATAATCCCTACAAAAGAATGGCCCTGACTAACTATAACCTATACCTTTCATGAATCTTTTACCTCACAAAAATCTTCGTTAATCGAACTACTGCAATACAGCGAGCGCCAATACTGCCAGCTAAATAAAAGATTCTAACTACTGAAGGCACTAACTACTGATAGGCATAGTTAGCAAATGAAAGATTTTGATAGAGAACAAAAAATGTATTTACCTTAATAGTGTTCAAAAGTCATATATATATATATATATATATATATATATATATATATATATATATATATATATATATATATATATATATATATAATTCAGTTCATGACATCCAGTCTTACAAATTTACTCTCTCTGATGGACACACGTCCAGATCATCCGCTCTCAAAACTCCGCCATCTCCCTCCCCACATCCAACACTGCTGGTGGCTCACAACCAACTGCGCAACACTACGCGCTGTTAACAGCCAACTGCCCAACACTACAATAGCAAATTCCGACAACGCAAACCAGCCACAGACTGCACACAGCACAGTCAGTGATTTTCATACGGAGCGCTACATGACGTTACCAACATAAAAACCTAAACAGCCTACGTACATAGCCCCCATGCTCCCCACAAAAAAATTTACAAATTGTTTTAGGCTGTGGCCAATACAGATTTGAAAAAGTTTTTCATAATTACAATAACAAAGAAATCAAATGCACACACTTATTGATACAATGTTGGTCAAAAGTTAAAATTTTCTCACAGTCCATAAAGACATTCCTGATCGTTCATCACAGTAAAATTGCAGTTTTTTTTTCAAAGTCTGAGCAGTAAAAGAAAATGCACACAGAAGTAGTGGAGTTCCATGCAGTCTTGAAGAAGTAGTGTTGTCCTTCCAGCGGAAAGACAATGCTGACTCTTGACATGCAGACAGGTAATGGGTCACAACAGAGCAAACCCACAGCAGAGTCAGTCTAAGTTTTGAAGAATATTGGTAGGTAGGTCATCACAGAGCTGACCACTGTAGTCCTTTTAGAGATTACGGTATTGGTGGGCCACCAGAGGTGCAGACCCACCGCAGTCCTTGTAGAAATAATGGTATTGGTGGGCCATCAAAGATGCAGACCCACTGTAGTCCTTGTAAAGACGGCCACCGGCCATCTGTTGCGACTGTGTAGATGCAAAATCACCATCGAAGAGTCTTGTGTACAATATAGCAAGTCCATAAACCACCACTTGTGCACTCACAAAGTTTTTGGAATTGTCCTTAGAATCAGCAATGCTGTTAACCAGTCCCTTGTTGAATTATTAACACACATGCAAACACTAACAGTCCCAACTTCTCACATATTGTGCATATACTATGACCAACAGAAACGTGTGCAGTGAAATGTATGCTTACAAGTTACTTAATTTGATGAACTGGTGCCAATTACAATTTTATAACATGAGAATACAATCACAAAGGTACAGAAAACATCATTAAAACATAATAATACAAATAACATGTGTAATAATACAGGCTTTACAGAAGAATAGAAATAAACATGTACATCAGTTTACAGGAATTATGACAGAAGTAAATAAATAAAATAATGAGAATAGTTTTCAAAACATTAATCTCACACACGAGCATTGAAACAGAATAGAATTAATAATGTCTAAACATCTTTACAAAGTAAATGATATAGTATTAGAAAAATTCTACAACATAAATCTTATTAGCTAAACACATAAAGACAGAAAAAACGCAAATACACAAGGGTACACAAACACATAGCGGAATAACACAAAAGGACAGGGTTCGTTTTCAGTGTAACATTTGGTACTGCAGTCCAACACAAAACTTCATTCCATAGTTCTTTCCTGCAAAAAAAAATTCTATCTAACCCTGTTGTCCCTAAACCCTACTCTTTTCTTCGTATCCTCTTTAAAAATAACTTATTTCTCATTGTACAATACTCATTTTTGCCCAAATCTTTCTCATATAACTTCTCAATGCATTCTTTCCCTATTCTTCACAGTTAGTTTCTTATATAGTATCCCCCTCTTAAGCTAACTTAAACCTACTGAGCTCAGATAAATAAGCTAAAGGATGAGGCAATGCAGCAGTACAAAACTATTAACACCAACAGCAATGACAAAAAAATGCAAATTGGCAAAGCAAGCAGCAGTATATCTAAAATAGCAAAGCACGTGCAACATTACAACTAATATGAGCCAATATGCAGCAACAAGAAAACTAAATCAGTAGTAAAACTGGCTTAACAGAGTAATACAAAGTGAAATTCAGTAGCACTATGCCTGGCAAACAGCAGCAAATAGAATAACTTATATCTAAACATGACAAACCCACAAGCAGAAAAAATAGTACACTAAAGACAACAATGCAGATAAGGGAAATGTCTATTCACATCTTAATGTCTATGTCATTAAAGTGGTGCACCACAACAACTTATTATAAAAAAAATATTACCAAGTGCTTGAAAATAAAATTATGTATTCAGTTACTGTTATTAGTCCCTTCTTATTGTTCTTTC